>NC_085138.1:446182851-446207851 GCF_035046485.1 Aedes albopictus | reverse complement strand
AAATCTCAATATTTTTGGCTCAAACTCAGAGGTTTCTCTATTCATGTCATTTGAATCCAGAAAAGCTTACGAATTTCAGGTTTCAACAACTTTTGAAAAATAAGCCGCAGCGGCGCAGCCTACTGTCTAGTGAGTTGTGAGTAGGAGTCGTGAGTTCAAGTCTTATCGAGCGGACGAGTATTATACGAATCAAAATAAAATCTACTTTGGCGACTACTTTTACCCGCAGTCAAAGATACGCGCGAGACAGTCGCCTAAGAAAACAGACCTGTTTTAAAATTTTCCATCATAGCGCTCTTTGATAATTCTTGAAAAAAGATCACCACATGGCCGGGCGATATGATAACTGCTGTGATGGCATGTACCTCCACTTTATCATCTTATGCAACATCTTATACGATCACTGGTTGACTGGGCGGGGACGTAACCAACCGTTTCCAAATTTTGCACAATTGTATTGGATGCTAATGTAGATTGAAAAAACTTTGTTCCGGGTTGTTTCGATCAACATTCAATTTTCTCCATACAACGGAATCTAATCTTTCTAAAAAATGAAGAGTTGTTTCCGAAACGCTAGTTTGAAGAACAATGTCCGCATCACTGAGTCCACGCAAACAGAAACCAATCCAGTACCAGAGATAAAAATGAACGGACTCGGGAGACTAATTGGAGTTGAAAGTGGAAGAATATCTAGAAGCGCATGAGTGTCTTTCCCATTGATGGAACGTCTTCGTGGTCCCAAAAATTATTCGACATAGACATTCGAAATCAAAATGCTGCTGTTGGAAAAATCGATTAAAATATGAATTCGATTCAAGCAATCACATGTTAGGGTAGGCTAATCAGTTGCTAGGCAGCAAGCAAGGGTTTGAATTTTGCTGGGAAAAACCGTCGTTCTGTAGACATATATTGCTGTGTGCGTTCAAGATGCAAACGGTGGCCAAATGCGCTTCAAACGCGGTAACACAGTGTTACCAAAGGCAACTTAGCAACCATAGTCAAAACCACCGCCAACCTTGGATCCAAATGCTCCCACTGACATCGGGTTACTTGTTAGAAAATCTTACCGCATTTGATATTTGCATTTCTATATTTCATTATCTGACAACACGTGCGTTCTACACGCCCGACATTTGATACGAGCATCAGTCCTCCTGTAAATCAAGCTTTGTTGTACCACCACAATCCACCCAGAGCGTCAATGACCCCATCAAAATCCATGAGGGTGTTTCGGAACAGGATAATACCCCGTCAGATGTGTAGATTTCGGGACCGAGATAAAAATAGCCCCCACCCTCCGTTCATCAGTGTTGCTAAACCTGCACGCGTGTGCGCAGTTTGCGCAGGAAGGAGCATTTTCGTGTCCCTAAACCGACTGACTGAAATATTAACTGCTCGTGAGGGTAACTGTGCGTGCCTATTTGTGTATGCATCTTCCCTCCTGATCCTGATCCGCTCTGCCACCACCATTATTAGGTACAGATCCGAATTTAGGGTCCTAGGTGGTCCTAGATGCGTAGTCCAAGCGTAGCTGATCCATCCCCTAGCTAGCGCTTGCAAAGCCTACTGCGCGATTACATATTGCACCGATGTTGTCGATGCTAGTGTACAAAAATAAAAGGACGCTTCATATTTTTGTTTTGGGACCATAGTCGACGGACGGGGCCTGCTGCGATGACGGAGTTTGGTTGAATACGCTACGGCCTACTTTACCTACCGACAAGGCATGTTTATGAGCGATCACCGTGCGCTTGCAGATGAGTAAACTGACATGCAATGCGATGAAACGCGGCGCGCTGCGGTGCGCTTAGTTGAGGATGATAACCATATGGCGCATCCACTTTTGTTTTGTTTTGTAGAAGGTTTTCGTGTGCATTTCGGGGGTCTTTGCACGTTAATAAATATAAGCTGTTGTTGACAAGCAGATTTTATTAGCTTTCGGTTCTGGTGGCTATTTTTGTGGAAATGAAACACGTGTCGTTTAGATGATTTGATAATGTATGCAGCAGATGTTATTTTGTATGGGACAGCAAAAATGACCTACAAAAATGTTTAGCTTGATAGTCGTTATAATGTTTAAATTGATTTGAAATCGTGATAAAACCAAAAAAGCTACTTGGATGATCTTCAAGGGCTTGTAATCAAAGCTATGGCGAATACCTTTTATTGTGGTTTTAAGACAATTTTAAGAACCTCTTCTACTCTATCACACTTACTTACTTTTACTTGGGATTGATTTCTCACGGGCATCCTTCATGATTTTTGTTTAAAGTGTCTCCTGTGTTTCCATCAGGGAGAGCTCGTGAAAATCTTCCTGTGTTTTCGTCTGGGATTTCTTCCGGTATTTCTCCTGAGATTCCGTCGGGAATTTCTCTTGGAATTCCTTCATTGATTTTACCAGGTTTACTCTAGACATTCAGAGATTCTGTCAAAGATTTTTCGCGGGATTACTTCCGGAATTCCTTGAGCGATCCTTTCATTGATTTCACCTGGCATTCTTTCAGGTATTTCTTTTAATATTCATTTAGAGATTCTTATAAGGATTCCCCCTATAAGGGTTTCCTTAAACCATTTTTCACGTGATCCATTGATTTCTCCCGAAATTATTTTAGGTTTTTTTCGGCTTTTTGTGGAATTCTTTCAACGATTACCCACGGGATTCTTTTCCCGGTTAATTCAATTTGTTTTTCCCAAATTTCCTTTAGGGTTTCCTCCTATGATTCCTTAAGGAATTCCTCCATATTTTTTTCTGGAATTCCGTTGAGAATTTCTTCCGGGATTCCTACTGAGAGTCCTGTAGGATTATTCCTGAGTGTTCTCCCTGGAATCCTCTCCAGAATTTTTCCAGAAATTCCTGTAAGGATTTCTTTTGGACCTCCTCCCAAGTTTTTTTTCAATCTTTTTTGCTGGTTTGTTATAGATTCTTTTAGGTATTTCTTCCAAAATTCCTTCGGGATTCCTTTTGGGATTCCTTCATTGATTACTGCCAGGTTTACTCTAGAAATTCCTACCGAGATTTATTCAGGGATTCAATGATTGTTCGAAATTTCTTAAAGGATTTCTTCCGGAATTAATTTATCCCTGATTTTGTTCTGGTATTCCGTCCAAAATTTATCTAGCAATTCCTGCAGGGATTCTTCCTGACTTCTTCCAGGGATTCCTCCAACATTTTTGCTGTTATCTATTTTTTTCCTTCCGGGATTCCTTGAGGAATTTATTCCAGAATTCCTTCGGAATTCCTCCCCAGATTCTTTTAATTACTTCAGCAGGGATCCTTCATGGGATTCGTTCCAGATTTTAAAGAATATTAACGAAACTCTTACCGTATGCTCAGCTGTTGTGATTTTGAATAAATATTAGCAAACACAAATAGTTTTGGAAGAAGTATTTTTAAAGAAATAACTCAAGATCAACAATTGAAAAGGCCTTATCTACATTGCGTAAACAAACACGTTTCTGTCGACTCAGGGCCTTCTGAACTCCACGCACGCATCTCCCCACCACTAACAGAAAGCTTGATGTTTGCTTAAAAAAATCGTACATTTATTAATAAAAACAAAGAAGTTAAAACCGCAGCGCCATTCATGCGGCGTGTTATAGAACTAATCATCAAGCGCAATTGAAGATGCTAAGAAAACTTAACAACTATTCCGATGATTCCGAACTTCGGGGTTAGAAGTTTGGTCTTGCTAATTTTTTTCCTGGCTAAGTGTGCATTGAATCGTTTAGGGTAAATCTTCAATCTTTTGATTCCTCACCCTGCAATAATTTCCTCGGATTTTACACCTTTTCCAAATCTTCAATTCTGCATAGGAAAACAAAAAAAAAGTTCCATATGAAAAAAAGAAGGATCCTCTTCTCTTGCCGAGCACATTTTCGGTTTTCCGTTGCGACGGCGACGAGCACGATGACAATGATGCGCCGCCGCTTGCTTTGATTGATATTGATTTTTATGGCGCTATTTATTACAATTTATTGTGATTTTTATTAGATTCACACTTTTCAAATCCACCAAAAAGGAAGCTAGCTGAATGCATCGGGACGACGGATTGCAGCGCATCCCAAAACCGGGTGCATTTCGTCTCGGGTATCTTTTTCTGTCGGTTCGTCACATCGTTGTCGTCTTATCCATCGAGGACGAACGGTGTTTTTACAATGGGGCGCAATTTGTAAGGATGTGTTTCAGAAGAGCTTTGGCACTGTTCAGTTTGCCATACCGACCGCTGCGCCGCTGCTACCTAGAGTTTATTTATGATTAGATATGGAGATTCGTCCTGCCGTTTGTGGCTCTTTTTTCTTCCTACATTCATTGGCCGGACCAAAATCACACAACATCAAAAGTCAAACACAGCTGTCAGCAGTCGAACTGCGAGGGATCTGTTTATAATAAATTTGAGCTCATTTTGGAAGAAAAAGTGACTTGCTTTGTTCGGGCATTCAAGTCTATAGTCCTACGGGTAGCGTAGGTATTAATAAATGAGGAGTTGCGGATGCTTTTATTGCACTCAAAATGGCCCATTAGTGTTGATGACCGGAGGACTATTTTTTCTTTAGATGAAGCTTTGCAGAAAAAAGATCTGCCGTTTGTCATAACGTCATTAACATTTTTATGTACTTCAGAAGAAGATAAATTAGGGTTCGAGTATAAATGTCACTCACAATTTTTTTTTTTTTCTTTAAAATTTTTCATGTATCTTTGCTCTTATGACTCCAGTTTACACTCGAATGTCTAACGGAAAACTCATGCCCTTGTCTGGTGTTAAAATACCATTCGAATATTTTGCAAAAAAAAGTAACAAAAAGGTGTTTGTTTTTTCTTTTAGAATCTATGGTATAGGCATTAAGATGTTAACACTGATGTTTGCACGTAAACTTTACAGTGTTTCGTGAAATAATTTACACAAAGCAAGGAGTCTATGAGCACGTATGGTGAAGAATATTTTTTTATGAATGCAACACCTAGTAAAGAACAATAAAATAATAACATGAAACGAGCTCACCAATCCATGTATGCATCCCTTTTTTGGCACGAGAAAGGCCCGATTGTCGCGATAGGAAAACAAATCGTTCATTTTAAGCATCTTCTTTACACTGGCTCACATTTGCCTTTCGTTCGTCAACTAGACATTTTTTTCTTCTAAAAAGTTAGGATCATTTATGAATTTTGAAATAGAATTTTATCACGATACAAAATAAACATGCTTTGGTGAAAAGAATAGTACAAATTCTACAAGGAATGATGCCTAAGTTAGCTTCTGAAAGCATTTTCTACGGAATTTCTAGTGAAAGTAACAGAAAAGCCTCTTTGGAACACTCCACTTCTAGCTGCACACCTGAAAAAAAAAAAACATAAAAATATTCTCAATATTCAATCGGTTTAGTAAGTGTGATAAACGTTGTGAACAACGGAGTGCGACAATCGCAATATTTAAAAACCCAGATTAATCCACCTAGTGGTGATAGTGCCTTTCTCGTCGAATATGTAGTAATGATCTTTCCGTCGACGTTAGCCGAAATATTCCTTAATCATGAGAACATAAAAGCAACAATTTTAACAAAGCCATCAAAGATTTGGGAAACTTATTGATGGCACACATTCCGATGTTGTTATGTTCAACGACAAAACAGAGCTGACAAATATCAGTTGGCTACTTGACTACCTTAACTTTATTCAAAATCACAGATTATTTACGATCTTCGACGTTCGACTTCGATGTTCGAGTTTTTTTTTCAACACACTTTGGGCTATATTTATAATTCTTGGTTACACGATTCATGTAAATGATCCATCCTACTGTATATTTACACCGCAGAAAGCTGAAATGGTGTGATTTGATGAGATCGCATTGGTCACGATTTTGATCTCTTGCATATATGAAGACTTCGACAATTTCTTAACTTTTAATCTTACCCAACGTTTACCAGACTATAAAAAAAACACAATTTGGTTTGGTTCAATTTTACGTTTGACCACTTCCGGCGGTAAACCTGGAACTCATTCCATGACACTACCGATTGTCCCAAATATGGTCTCAGACTGTTTTCATGTCTGTTCATCAGGTTACCTAAAAAGTCGCGAATGGATGTGTTAAATGCATGGGTTGATATTTGACCAATTTCGACGGGACACTCGGAACCCGTTTCGGATCACTACTGGTGGTTTTCTAACGTGATCTGAGGCTATTTTCTTGCTAACCCTTCGATAATTTATTCAAAAAATCGCGATTTTATGTGTCGCGTGCATGATTTTGCTACACTTCTATATTTAATTACTTCTGGTGGAACACCCGCAACCGATTCCGGAACACTATTAAGTACTAGTCTTAGATGTGGCGTGCAACTATTTTCTTAGTGACCGTTCATCAGATTATCAAAAAAGCCGCTAGAGAGACGAACCAGCCAAGGGCTGAAAGCCCTTAAATAGAAACAAATCAATCAATCAAAAAGCCGCTATGGTTTAATTCCCTTCTATATTCTACCACTTCTGGCGGGACACTCGTTACCAGTTCTGGAACACTACCGGTACTCTCAAATATGCCTGAGACTTTTTGCTGGCAAACTATTCATTGGGCTATTGCAAAAGCCTCACACGCATACCAGGAACCTAAATATTATCGAACTTGCATGAACCTAAAATCTTTTTCCATAGGGTTTCAGCTTATGGTCTTACCTCTCAGAAAAGCCTTTGTTCAAAATATTCTATCGGTAAAAATTGAAATAAATCAAGTTTAAAGATTTTCTATCAAATGAGGTATATTCAGAGCATAATTTTGTTGATCATTCCGAACTGCAAACAACAAGGCATCGTGCGTGACCTGTCACATACCCGATGGTCTCTTCTTAGTTTCAGCAACATTGTATTCACTTGTCATTTATTCGGCATCTGTGTTATATGATCAGCCCAAGGGGGTCTGCCGTGATTAATTAGCTCATTTTTTTTATTTTGTGGGCTTCGTGGTCATGCGGTTAGTGGAGTTAAACGTTTAGGTGTATATGTAGTAAGTCATGGAGTAAGACCCTGAAGAAACTTTTCGTGAAACGAAAAAATTCTAACTAGCTTCTGTGTGTTGTCTGTTATATGGTGGTATTCAGTCTGTTCAGCGTCTGGCAGAAGACGGTGTGAAATGCCAAAAAAAGAGTTTAGGTTCATGCAAGTTTTATAATACTTAGGTTCCTGGTATGCGTTTCTTTACGTTTCGTCAATGTTTCTTGTCATCTTCAAAGGAAAAATCTTTGTTCGTTCTGTGTCTGTTGAACTAACCAAAGGGGCCGTTCATAAACCACGTAGACTTTTTGGGGGGAGGGGGAGGGGGTCTGGCCAAAATCTACGCTCCACACAAATTTCAATTTTTTTGTGTGTACAAAAGTCTACGAGGAGGGAGGGGGGCCGGATCTGAGATGACCAAATCATGGTCTACGTGGTTTATTAACAGCCCCAAATTATTTGTTGAAAGAGTTTGTTGACTGCTTAGCCGAAAAATTCAACATTCAGTGCATCCAAAGAGTCGAACACTCAAACTGCCAGTTATACAATATGTTTATCAAAGCCTCATCCAGAATCCCAATGTTAAGGACTTGGCGATTTACAATTCTGGATTTCGGCTTAGGCAGTCTTTGGTTTTCGCGTTGATTGTTTCTTATCTTCGCCGACGTTTCGGTCCTCGGATCGGACCTTCCTCAGAGCTCGAAAATAATCAACTGGTCAATTTATAAAAGCTTTTTAATAAAAATGGCCACAGCATGTTGAAACCCCATATTGGGAATTCATATTGTGTGTGACACCTTGATTCTATTTTGCACCATGATCATATATTACACCATCATTGTAGTGACCTAAACCCCCCTAGGCAAGATCTCTGCACACGCTAGTGCAAGGACTTCCTCCGCCAAAAATGTGTAGATGAAGCACTTTCGCTCGGCGTCCTTCACTAGTACGAGTACGTCTAATGCAGCCCGCGCCAGCTCTCAGATTCAGATATCATAAGCTTAGCATATCACCTGCAAGATCTCCAAGTGCTCAGTAGCAAAAAAAAACGAGCTGAATTTTCCTCTCATAATCCGTCAAGTTCAATCTTTTGTAACTTTGGCAATTATCAATATTTTTGACTGAAAATTGTACCACTTCATCATCAGTTCATATTGACAATCTGTGGTCAAAATTTCAAATTAATAGAAATTTCATATTTTGAATTGTGATAAGTTATGTGAAAAAAAAATTACTATTGAAGAAATCCGTATTTTAGTGAAAAATTGAAGTAGCTTTATGAAAATTTCACTGCAGCGTCAGAAAATATAGGATCCAATTTCCATCCAGTATACCTGTTGGTGGGCATCACTTGGTAACGCATTGTAATATATAGTAACGCGTGTAACATCACTTGTTTGCTTACAGTAAAGTTTTACAGTAGCCAGCATTTGAAATTCATACACAGAACTTAAGTTGACAATTATAGACAATTGACAATTATAGACAAGTTGACAATTAATTCATTGACATATGTTTGTAACGGATTACGCGTAACACACTATGTGTTACGGATGGGATGTCATATCATAAATAACTAATATACGGAAATTTAAGTAAACGCGTCATACAATATTAATTGTTTATTTAAAACTTAGAACTGAACATGGAATGGAACGAATTGGCGTCGGCTTTTCTGCTGCACTGGTGCTTCATTATGGTCAATACGGAGTAAAAACTGTGGGCATCCAAATAAGTACTTCAACTTTGACGATGGTTGTGGCCCAAATCACTGGATTACAATTATTCAAATTTCGACCACATCATTTCCTATATTTTCTGACGTTGTAGTGAAATTTTCATAAAGCAACTTCAATTTTTCACTAAAATATGGGTTTTTTTTTGAAAATAATATGTTCAAAAATGACTTTTTGAACGATCGATTGCTCCTCATTAATTCCTCGTTTCTTCCTTCATTAAATTCAAAAAGTTTTGTCAATCATGTAATTCATAAGTGGATAACCTGATTGCCTCAAATTTTTGAATTATCTCCTCCCATTAGTCTGCACAGTGGGCCTGGCCATTTTAATATTTGTATCACATCTTTGATATGCTATAAATATTAATGCTTACAAGAAAATATCAGAAGAAATTTTGATATTTCCAGGATGCTTTTCAATACTGGCTGTGCAAGCACTAGAATAGAATAGAATAGATCGATTGCTCCTCATCAATTTCATTCAAGTAAAACGACGATAAGGATGACGTCACAAGTTGACGTCCAAAATTGAAGTTAAATAGCGTGCCTAGTCTTTTGGTATACTGTGTGCCTCACCACACACACATTGCTGCCCTCGTTAATGCTTCTTAGTTGTTTTCCGCCCAATTGTTATCAGGACGATGGCATAACTTAAGCTAACCACGTAAATAAAGTCTGATGGAAAAAGCTGCAATATTGCGGTAGAGGTAAAGAAGATGACTGGTGTGGAAATCGCACCGGCGAATGTTCATGTCACTTAAAATATTAAACAAATATGGCAATTCACACCGTCTTCAGCTAGACGCTGAACAGAGTGAATACCACCATATAACATACAACACACAGAAGCTAGTTAGGATTTTTTCGTTTCACGAAAAGTTTCTTCAGAGTCTTACTCCATGACTTACTACATATACACCTAAACGTTTAACTCCACTAACCGCATGACCACGAAGCCCACAAAATAAAAAAAATGAGGTAATTAACCACGGCAGACCCCCTTGGGCTGATCATATAACACAGATGCCGAATAAATGACAAGTGAATACAATGTTGCTGAAACTAAGAAGAGACCATCGGGTATGTGACAGGTCACGCACGATGCCTTGTTGTTTGCAGTTCGGAATGATCAACAAAATTATGCTCTGAATATACCTCATTTGATAGAAAATCTTCAAACTTGATTTATTTCAATTTTTACCGATAGAATATTTTGAACAAAGCCTTTTCTGAAAGGTAAGACCATTAGCTGAAACCCTATGGAAAAAGATTTTAGGTTCATGCAACTTCGATAATATGTAGGTTCCTGGTATGCGTGCCTCAATTTGATGTGTCGCATGCATAGGTTCGAGACACCCAAAATCCGTTTTCGGAATCGACCTATTATCCAAAATATGGTCTGAGACTATTTTCTTACTAACCGTTAATCAGGTAACCTAATAAATCATTTGATATATCGCACGTATTGGTTTTCTTGTACATTCGACCATTTCCGGCGGTACACCCGGAATTGGTTCCGTAACACATTGGTATGTTCTGAGACTATTCTCTTGCCAACTGTTCATCATGTTACCTTAAATTAGATCCCCAATGTGGTCTACTTTATTGATTACTGATCATCAGGTTAATGAAAAAGCCGTGATTTGATGTGTCGCATTCATGAGTTTAGTTTACTTCTACATGTGGCCACTTCCGGAGGGACACAAGAAACCGGTTTCGGAACACCCACTGGTTCAGATATGGTCTGAGACTATTTTCTTGCCAACCGTTAATTGGGTTATCAAAAAAGTACCTCCTTGATGTGTCGCATGTATAGGTTTGGCTCACTATTATATTTAGCCACTTCCGGCGGGACATCCGGCACCGGTTCCAGAACACTACCGGTTCAGACATGGTCTGAAACTATTTTATTGCTAATCGTTCATCAGGTAATCAGGAACCGACAGACCCCAATGTGGTCTGCTCCTACTTTCTTAATAACCGGTCATCAGATCATTGGAAAAGCTGTGATTTGATGTGTCGCATGCATAGGTTTGGTTCACTTTTATATTTGGCCACTTCCGGCGGGTCACCCGGAACCGGTTCCGGAACACTACCGGATCAGATATGGTCTGAGATTATTTTCTTGCCAACCGTTAATAAGGTTATCAAAAAATGCGCAGCCTGATGTGTCGCATGCATAGATTTGGTTCACTATTATATTTAGCAACTTCTGGTGGGACATTCCGGAACACTACCGGTTCCTTGACCGGTTCAGATATGGACTGAGACTATTTTCTTGCCAACCGTTAATTGGGTTGTCAAAAAAGCCTCGCTTCGATGCGTCGCATGCATGGCTTTGGTTCACTTTTATATTTGGCCACTTCCGGCGGCACACCCGGAACCGGTTCCGGAACACTACTGGCTCAGATATGGTCTGAGACTATTTTATTGCTAACCATTCATCAAGTTGTCGAAAATGCCGCAGTTTGATGTGTCGTATGTATGGGTTTGGTGCAATTTCATGTCCGGTCCCTTCCAGGGGTACCGGTCCGGAACACCTAAAGGGCCATAACTCCGGGACGGCTGGACCGATCCGAACCATTTTCAATAGAAAACAATAGGACCAGATTACGCGTCGAATGATCCGTCGGTCATTAAAATCGGTTGTGGTTTACTGCCAAAAAGTGATGTGAGTTTTTTTGTCCACACACATACACACATACACACACACACACATACACACATACATACACACAGACATCACCTCAATTCGTCGGGGTGAGTCGATTGGTATATATGACTCGACCCTCCGGGCCTTCTATCAAAAAGTCATTTTTGGAGTGAACATATAGCCTTTCCAGTACACTTAGTGTACGAGAAAGGCAAAAAGCCATTAAAGCACGGTTATTTTGTATACACTTCGTAGTGGAGTAGCCCATGATTGACCAGAACAATCGAAGTTGCACAGAGAACCAATGCTTGGGACTAGCTGCACGATTTTTTTTTTCTGGAAACATTCTGGCTGGGGCTTTTTTAGAAATTCCTTTCGAAATCTATCCTGAGATTCCTTAGAGGATATTTCTTCAAGGATTGCTACATAAGTTCATGCTTGTATTCAGCGACAGTATTGTAAATATTCAAATTTTTTCCTATGGAATTTCTTCGTAAATTCTTCAATGAATTTCTCCAGGGCTTTCTCCAACAATTCCTCCAAACGTTTCTTCAAAAGTTGCAATTCCAGGAGATTTTTTCCACAAAGATTCGGAGATTCTTTCAAAAATTCATCTAAGATTTTCCTTTAGAAGTTCAGTTAATTTTCCAGAAACTTTTCAGAATTTATACCTCGAATTTCTCCAAAGATTTCTCTATGTATTACTCCATTTATTCAGGGTTGTTTTGGAAATTCTTAAGAGATTCTTTTGATAGTTCCTTTAGGAGCTTCTCCAATAGTTCCTTCAAATATTCTTCCAGGCATTGCTTTGGACTTATTCATACCTTCCTTCAAGGATTTTTCAGATTTCTTTTTTTCCAATTCTTTTTAAATTTTTATTTACGTGTATTTTAACGTTTGCTAATCGTACACTTAATAGAAATACGCTAGAACTCCAATGGCGCTGTATTCACTTTTCATATTCAATTATTTTAATAACTTTGATTGCAATAATTTACTATTTTCAAGTGTCCATCTTGTAGAGGGTTTTTTGTTATTGTAAACAAAATTAAGTTGACACTTCTAGTACCGCTGCTGACGCTGTAAGGGCATGGCAAACTAGATGTTAGTCACACGAACAGTCGCGACACTGGACTTCTGTGGCTAGTTATTCTACTGTATACTCTTTTCAGATTTATTTTTCCATAGATTCTCTCAACAATTGCTGCTGGGGTTTTTCTGTTCTTTCTGGTATAATGTAAAAATTCTTTAAGAAAATCATGTTTTTTTATTTCTTTGAATGGCACAAATTTCCCAAACGGAGGATAACGTGCCTCTGGAGCCGGCCTTCTGAAGACGTACACGGAAATCCAAACTACCTAATATTTGGGTCGATTTTACTCAAAATTGAGTATATCGAATAAACTCGTTACCTAAAATTAGGTTGTTTTCCCTTTCTGGCTCACCGATGTTGTCAAAAACAAACAGAGATGCATCTACCCAAAGGGGGTCATTGACCCCAATACGCCAATTTTGGGTAAATGTCGGTTTATCCTAAATTGAGTTGAATGAGGGGGGTCTTAGGTTGAATTTACCTACAGTTGAGTATATTTTTTAGCTGGGGGTAAAGGCAATCTACCTAGCGTAAGTTTAATCGATTTACTCAAATTTTAGCTCGGCCCAATAAACTATGGAATTGCGTCAAAAGAACTCAATTTTGGGTAGTTTGACGGTTCCATGTAAGTCTCGAACAGCTCCGAAACACGAACTCGAACGTGACATAACCCTAAACCTCCAGTGATACTTATTCCCCGTATTAAGTCCGCTTGCGTAATTGCGCCCTTGCTGGTTTTCTCCTTTAGTGTAAAACACGAACATTACATAAACAATTCCTCCAGGAAATCTCTTCGAAAACTGTATTGGATTATTTTGGTTATTCCTTCAGAGGTATCTCCAGCTGTTCTTCCAAAGATTTCTTCAGAAAATCCTCCAGAGATCCCAGGAAATGTATTGAAGGATGCATTTGTTTTTTAACATTTTTAAAGAAATTTCTTCAGAAATTCCTCTACGGATTTTCCAGGAATCCATCCAGAAATTAATCAATCCTTTTTGGAATTGCTTGCAGCGTTCCTCCAGAAGTCTTTTTATACTTTTTCAGCGTAGTAAGAAGGTATCGGAAAGGGGTGTTTTTCTCATTCTTCGAATCAAGAACGATTTTTATCTACATTTCCGACGTTTCGGCCTAGTGGTTTAACCTTTGTCGCTGAAAACATGTATTTTAACATTTAACTTATAACATTGATAAAAAAAAACTCACTAGTGTCTACCGTCTATCGTTTTTGGGGTGTTAGCAAAAGGAATTCTCTTCTGGTTCTTCAATCTTCATGTATTCTCCTAGGCATCATCCTGGGCATTCATGTAGGAATTGATCAAGAGATAATTTCATAAATTGCATCAGGTTTTTTTGTCCAAGAATTTCTCTAAGAATTTCTTCTTGAAGTTTCCAAAGGTATCATCAGGAGTTTTTAAGGGATTTCTTGAAACATTTAGAAATTCCTTCAGGGATTTCTTATAGAATTCTTCAGTATTTTTTGTGTAATTTCTTGAAATAATTTCATAGAAGTTGCAACTGTACGACGACGGAGTGAAAAGCCAGCCGGAGTGTGATGAGAAGTTACTATAACATCCTTGTAGATGGGTTCTTCTATCCCAACAGTTGCAATGGATTTATTGCGTCCTTCTTGTGACAAACCATCCCGCAGAAAGCTTGACAAGTAATGTGAATTTCATTATTCATTCTGTTGGACCCGTAAGCAGAGACACTTACGCGAAATCCGCGAGCTTTTAATCGCGGATTTCGCGTAAGTTTCTCTGCTTACGGGTCCGCCACACCCCTTTTTGTCCCTTCATACAGCGGTATGTTGAATTCCGAGTGGTAATGAAATTAATCTTAACTGTTAAGAAAAACTGCATGTAGAGCAAGACTCAAGCTAGGATGGTGGCTCCCCACATACAATTTCTTGAAAGAACTTTTGAAAAAACACAGCAGGAATTTGTGAACAAATTCTGCAGGGATCTCTAAAGACATCCCAAGAGATATTTATGGCGGAACTGCAAGAGCAATTTCCGATAAAAATCCTTGTAGGAGTTTCTGCAGAAATATCTGCTGCACTGAATTCCCAAAGAATTCTTTAAAAGCTCTGCGAAAGATTTCCAAAGCAATCCCGGTAGGATTTATAAAGACATTTTTTGATGAAATTCTGAAAAACTCCATGGAAGAAATCCATTGTTGAAATTCCTGATTAAATTCCTAAAATATTGAAGAAATCTCTGGAGATGAAAATATTTTCTTTAGGGAGGTTGGGAGGAAATCACAGTAGGAACAAACCGTGAAGTAATTTCTGAAAAAAAACATCAGTAGAATCCCCGTAGAAATCTTTTGACTAAATCTCTGGAAGGATATCAGAAGAAGTTCCAGAGAAATTTTTGAAGGAATCCCTGAAGTAGTTTCTTAATAACTTCCTGGAAAAATATCTGGAGAAACTTCTTGAGACACTCTTGGTGGCATTCCTAGAAAAAAATATATTGCGATATTGATAGGAAGAATTCCTGGAAAAAATCTTAATTAACTTTTTTGCACGATTTTCTGAAAGCATCCATGGAGAAATCCTGTGGATGAATGTCCTGTATGAATACCTGCAGAAACGTACAGTGGTAGACATTCGTTTAGCCGAGGCATATTTGTTCTATTTTTTTCGCAACTATAATTATGTTATGTTCTTTTTTTAATTTTTTGAGGATCTTTTAGGTAATTTGCATGAGCCAATGGGATGAAACAATATATTTACAAGCAAAATAGAAAATTTGCCTAGACATTCGTTTAGCCGAATTGGACAATTTTTAGAATTCCATAACAAAAACAATCAAATTTCGAAAGATATTCAACACAATAATTTTGTATGGTAACCTGCCTTAGATCGACTTGTAAATCATGGATTTGATCGTTTTTGGAAGTGTTGCCATATTGATTTTACATGCATCTCATATAAATATGTTATGATATTGTAATGTTTCCAAATTGAGATTTGTTGTAGTTATTTTCATCGGAAGTGTTTCAAAAGATTCTAATAGAAGTATCACGACGAGTACAGGTTGAAAATATACGAAAAACAAAGTTTTTAACAGAAAGAAATGCTGCAAACCATCAAAAAATCACGTGTTTAAGTATTGTTTTAATGAAATGTGATAGTTTCACTTGCATGAACTTCTTGTTTCATAATTTAGACGTTCTCTTCAAATAAATCATGCTCAAAATGAATGTGGTTCAAATCTTAGACTCATTTATAATATATTTCTTCAGATTAAATGAAATAAGGCTATGTTTTGACCATGTCATGCATTTTTGTATCAACATCTGCTTTAGAATAAACAGGGTTCAAAAGTTCCGTCTCTTCTAGCAGTTCTTTCGCTTGGCAGTCTTCTAATTCAATTAGAAATGCTGGTATTATACAGTTTTACTTCAGAGCATTGGGATACGTCTTTATTTCTACACAGAACTATTTATTTTAGCTTAACTCAATCCCATTTTGGTGTTTAACCAACCAAAAATGTGTCCATTTATTTTTCTCACAACGTTTTATGCAATAATTTAAACATTTCCTAAATTATTATGTGCCATATTTTCAAAACAATCAATCTAGCTTACATATGTGTGTTATTTATTATTGGAGTGTTTACAGAAAGCGTTTTCCTTAAATAAATTTATTTATCATCGTTTCTCCTTATCGGGATGATTTTTTTCTAATATTTCTTTGAATTTCACAAATAAATAAACTTTTAACTAAATGCCTTTGGGTATATCCTCGAAATATATTCACGAAATTACGAAAATTCTATTAAAACCCATTTTTTTATTTACCTCGGCTAAACGAATGTCTGGGAAAAGAATGACATTTGAAGGGGTTTTACCCTCGTATTTGTTTCAGTGTATATGTAAGTGTGATGTATCACCTTTTCATAAAACAGTACTAGATATACTACCACTGCAATAACAAAGTTTTATCATAAAATCTTTTGTATGAGTTTCACGACACTTTTTTGAAAATTTTTGGGCTTCGCCTAAACGAATGTCTATCACTGTATAGACGAAGACGTTTAACAAAGATCCCTTAAAAAAATATTGAAAAATTTCTAAAATTTCTCGGAAATGTTTTGGAATACATTTTTGGAGGAGTTATCGTTACACGCTAAGGGCAGTTTACCTATTTTTCTAAAATATGGGTAAATTTTACTCAAATTTGCGTAAACTTTCCGCAAATATGGGTAATTAAAATCATATTTTGCAGAAGTGCACATTCGCATTTATGGGTAATATTTACCCATATTTGGGTTACAATTAGGTACACATTACCCATATTTGAGTCATGTTTACCTATATTTGAGTATCATTTGCGCATATTTGCGGTTGTGCACTTTTTGGAAAAAAGGTAAACTGACCTTAGCGTGTAGGGTAAATGTCGGATAAATTTCTGAGGTAATCCATGATACATGAAGGAAATCCTGAAGATTTAACAAATTTATTGTATGGCCTCCGCAGGAATCTGTGGAGAGAGGAATTTCTACTGGAATTTCTGGATCCCTTGAGAAATTTCTGAACGCATTCATGTGGGAATCTTCATTGGAAAACCTAGAGCAATTCCAAAGCAAATGTTTGGTAGACTGAAGAAATGCCTGAAAGAATTTCTGAATGAATATATGGATTTTATTTTTTTGAAAAACTGCTGAAAGAATTTATTAAAGAAGCATTGAAGGAATCCATAAAGAAAATTCTTAAGGACTCCCTAGAGAAGTTTCCGAAGTTTTTTTTTAAACAAATCTAGAAAATTTTTCTAAAGTTTTCCTGGTGGAGTTTCGGAAGGAACCCATAGAAGTTTACCTGAAAGAATTCCTGGCGAAATTCATCAGGGAATATCTGAAGGAAGATGTGGATTTCTTAAAGAACCTTTGGAAGAATTTCTGTTAGAAAAATCACCGGAGTAGTTTCTGAAGCAATCCTTGTTAGATTTGTGAGGTCAAAATTCCTGGAGTTATTTCTAATGAAATCCATGGATTAGTTTTAGAAAAACATCCAAAGAAGATTGACTTAGACTCCTTGCACAAATTTGTGGAGGAATTTTATAAACAATTTTTGATGGGAATTTGTAAATCAATTAATAGAATAATTTCTAAAGGAATCTTTGTAAAAAAAATCTGAAGGAGTCTGTGAAAGATTTTCTAAAGCAATTCTTGGTTAAATTTCTGGAACAACCTTTGGTTTTTTTTTTAATCCATGGAGGACTTTTTGAGGAAACCTATGAAAGTTTTTCTAGAGATTTTTGGAGACAACTAAGGAAGAACTTCTAACGACAATTCCGAAGGAATCCATGGAACAATATCTAAAGGAATCCTGAGTTCAATAAATAAAAGTTCCTAGATTATTTTCTGAGGTAACTTCTATAAAACTTTGGAGAAAATACTAAAGGAAACTAATAAGTTTCTAAAGGAATCTGTGGAATCCTTCTGGAACATTAAAAAAAAAATACCGTGGAAGATTATCTGAAATTCATGAGAAACTAAAAGATCCCTTGAAAAGAACCCCAGGAAAATTTACGATCGGATTCTTCGATCGTTTAGTATGAGTAGGTGGTACTAGCGCTCTAGCGCCGTATATACAAAAGTTAGGCGTCCTTGGTGATAATTGTGGGAAATCACTAATCTACAACTTTACCGAGTACCACAATTCAATATTAGGTTTCTGAACTGAGTTATGGACAAATGAGTCAAACGATTGCCAGGTGATCGAAAACATCCCTGGTTGTATGCACCTCGTTGCAAAACTCGATTATTACAGCACTCGTCATATTTATCCAACTCGGCAAGCCTCGGGACTTCGTGCCCGTGCGGTTGCGGCGACAGTCGTCTAGGCGTATCGTAAGCCTCGGAGTGTGGGTTCGATTCCCGCCCCAGTCGGTGGAAACTTTTCGTCAAACGAAAAATTCATCACTGGGACACTGGGTGTTCTGTGTGTTGTCCGTTGTCTAGTGTAAGTAATGTGTTCAGTCTGTGCAGCCTCTGGCTGAAGACGGTGTGAATTGTCTTAATAAATGTACGACTCGTGCTCTAAAAATCTTCATTTTGCAACTCGTTGTATAAATAACTAATTTGATTTTGAACCACGATAAATAAATGTGATTGATTGCTGATTAAGCATAAGTCTTGCTTACAAATATCAACATCAACAGTCGAATCTGTAAGAATGCTAAACTTTACTTATTGAAACAAACGCTTTCTGGATTATATCAACTAAACTTGTCAATTGTAAATTTGTTTTCTCCAAGCAGTCAGCTTCTCACAAGAACTAACATTACCATACATTCTTGAGAGTGGTAATAAATCAGTTCAAGTGCTGATGAATTGTTCATAAAAGGAAGCGACAAATGAACAGCGAACCAGTCGAAATCATCGAAAATAGCTGTGAACAACCCAAATCCCACATTATACTCATGGAAAGCGCGCCCTAATCGCTTTCAATAATGGTAATAGAACACTCCTTGAAACAGACAGCCCCATTCGACGACGAAAGACACGAACAAAAAAAAAATCTCAGATTTATGGGAGAAATATTGAAATCAGAGAACGACCGACACTGCTGGCTGACTTCTTCCGCCCTTTTGCCTCTTCTGGTATGCAGAAGAGTGCGTTTCCTGCTGCGAATGGCACTTAAATTACATTCAGATACGAAAAGGATTACAAAATATGTCAATTATATCCATTGAGGATGCCGGCGCGTTCGGGGACAAATTTGAATAAAATATGCATAAAACAACCTTACAGCTGGGATGAGAGAAAAAGGAAACGCGGCAACGGAGTCGCATCAGGAAGAAAGTTGATATGATCTTTCTGAACAGGACGAAGAAAGGCTTGTCGGTTTGTTGTTTAGTGACAGTCTGTGAACGACTGTTTGCACACAATCGGCTGGAGAAGCATTGCACGATGAAAAGTGACTCCTCGGCAATTGAAATATTATCTGCTGAAGATGTGAGTAACGACCAGAAGTCGACGTTAGGACGAGCGGTTTTCGCTACATCCGATAGGGAAGGGTGCAAAAATAGGCTTGATGATTGAGGCAGAACTTAAATCTGCTACAAGCTGTTTTCTGAAATGTCACCGATTATGAGTAATGTGATTCCACGGAAAATTTAACGTTAATTATGCAAATTAACGAAAGCTGCCGAAAAAAGATGCATCTACTTCCGGTGAGTTGACATGGGGTTGTGTCTTTTAGCATAAAACGTAGATATTTTGAGTGTTATATAAAATAGCTATTTATGCAACAAATCACAAAATGATTTTTTCAGCACGAGTAGTATATTTATCCAACGAGGCTTGTCACTCCGATTGATCACTTGCAACCTGCTTAGATAAAAGTAACGGTGTAACTTTGTTGAGAAACGAATGCAAGATCCGCAGTAGGCTCTCGCAAAACGGTCTCCAGTAGCAACTTGGTTTTGATGATGTCACTAGTTATCTGTATTCCAGAATTTTCCAAACCCATCACCATCAGGCGATACTCTTGCGGTAAGCTAGCTAATAGTAGCGTGAAGACCCATCTGATGTCCTGGTGGAAACTGACACGACGAGTTGGATGCGCAGTTGAAACCTCGGATTAACGTAGACCTTCATTGATCACACTTCGCCAGATTCGTCATGATTAGCATGTGACGGGTCAGTCCAGTAGTGTCCTCGAAGGTGTTTAAATGCTTCCTCCACTCTTCGGTGGATGCTTCAATCTCCCCAAAGGAAACGTAATTATTTGGGCACAGGAACATAATGCTTTTACTTTACGTCAGTTCCACAGATTGTCCACTTTCAGATAGGTCTTGACTGTAAACTTCCACATCCTCCAGTTCTCCCGACAGACCAGCCGCTCGATTTGCGGATGGCCCTGTGCGCTGAAATAGTGCTACCGTATGGCAGCACCTTCACCGGATCTGCTACTTTTTGCCCGAATTCGGCATTCGTGAGATGAGGATAGGTTCAATCTAGATTTTTCACTCCCGTTTTCGTATCTTCCTGTGTGAATGGCCCATAACCTATTGAGGCAGAGCTGAAGACATGAGTTGCTGCGATTGCAAATTTGACTTCGCTAACAGACGTACCAAATGCAAAATAAGATTCCTACATACAATTGTTAAATATTGTGTTTCCAGTACAAAACCGAATTAGCGACATTTTTTCTTTTACTTCCGCTGCTTTTGCCTTGCGTTATACACTATGTCGGAAGTGGGGCGCTGTATAGAATACCAGGTGTACAATACAGCGCCCCACCTCCGACATTGTGTTTAACGCAAGGCAAAAGCAGCGGAAGTAAAAGAAAAAATGTCGCTAATTTGGTTTTGAACTGGAAACATAATACTTGTACCGACTTTTCGAACCTTCTAAGCAGAATACCCTCTTCGAATGAGTGTAGTCAGATTTGTACCTTTTAATTCCGTTCTAATTGTTTATCCTTTGCAGTGGCGTAGCAAGGGGGTGCGGTGGGTGCGGTCCGCACCGGGCCCCGAATTCAGAGAAAGTTTCTAACACTAGTTAGAGTTCTTTAAATAGCGAAAGTTTATAAGTTCAATAGGGGGATCAGGGGCATAATGGACACCCTAAGCAAATGAGTATGTTAGGCCTGTATAACAGACAAAAGGGCCCATATAGCCGAGGCGGTAAACGCACGGGTATTCAGCATGACCATGCTGAGGGTGACGGGTTCGATTCCCGGTCGGTCCAGGATCTTTTCGTAAAGGAAATTTCCTTGACTTCCTTGGGCATAGAGTATCTTCGTGCCTGCCACACGATATACACATGCAAAATGGTCATTGGCAGAGGAAGCTCTCAGTTAATAACTGTGGAAGTGCTCATAGAACACTAAGCTGAGAAGCAGGCTTTGTCCCAGTGAGGACGTTACGCCAAGAAGAAGAAGAAGAAGAACAGACAAAAACTTGACATATTATCAGTTGGCTTACAACTTTAACTTGTTTCCTACGTATTTCAATCATTTGCAGCTGGTAGAATGTCATTATTGTGAAGAAATAATGAATTAAAAACCGTGTGTTTTATGGGGCTGGCAGGAAAGGTACGGGGAGAAATGGACACCCATCGGGGCATAATGGACACCCTTGCATATTTTATGCTGTATCTTTGAGAATATCGACCAGTTAAGTAATTTGCCAACGGAGATCAATACCACAGATATAATACTCAATCTTAGACGAGTTTACATAACTTCAAAGTTAATTAAATAAATTTATGCAATTCAGTATCATAATTTTTATTTTATACTACTCATTTCAGTATCATAATGACCTACTTTTCTGTACCGGTTCATTATGCAACTGAAATGAGTTGCATAATGAAAAATAGTTGCATAATGTTCATTATGCAACTCATTTGAGTTGCATTATGAACATTATGCAACTCAAATGAGTTGTATAATGAAAAAATCATTGCATAAAATTTTGTATGGAACTCGTTGCAAAACTCGATTTTTTCAGCACTCTTCGTATTTATCCAACTCGGCAAGCCTCGTTGGATAAATGTACGACTCGTGCTGAAAAAATCAACTTTTTGCAACTCGTTACATAAATAACTATTTAGGCTAAAATAATCGGATTCATTTTTTTCAAACTCTCTAAAACGCCTTACAGTATGCAACGCGCGTACATCCATTCATAATTGCCAGTGTTCATTTCGCCCCGAATAGACTAAAACATTGAAATTGCTATTTTCAGTGTGTTCTGATCAAAAATACAATACTTAATCCATTGCTAAATCTACGTATACATGTAGATAAGCTAACAATTCTTTTGTTTGTATGGTGGACACACTCAATCACTCGTAATACCTTATTTGCTGCTGCTTCGAAATTATAAGAATTTCACCATATGATAAACATATTTCAATTTCAATGATATTTTGGTTATTTTGAAGGAATATAAATGATACATTCGACAAATAGAACAATAACTTGTTCCTTTACACTTATGCATTAAACGTTTTACATAAAAGTCAACGGTTTCGGCAAAAACAGGGGTGTCCATTTCGCCCCGGGTGTCCATTATGCCCCTAATCCCCCTACTTGCAAATCGGCTGATAGGTATGTAGGGGCCGCTTCGTGATTATATTAGAATAACCAGCCACAGAAATCCAATGTCGCGACTGTTCGTATGACTAGCGGTAGCGGTACTATAAGTGTCAAATAAATTTTGTTTACCAAAACAAAAGGTCCTCTACAAGATGGGCACTTAAACATAATCAATTATTACAACTAAAGTTATTAATATAATTAAAAAGGAAAACTGAGTACAGCGCCATTGGCGTTCTACTGTATTTCTATTGTGATTATCAAGAGTTTTTGGAATGGGACACACAGATGGCTCGTTTGAAGTCCTTTCAATAACAATTGTAAATGTGTACACTTTATTCAAGTAGTTTAGTTAGTTTAGTTTGGATTAGTTTGATGATAACTGTTTGTACCTACAAGGGCCCCAAAATACAAGAAAAAATGTTCTAGAAATCAAAATTCTGCGGTAATTCCTTCGGGAAAGGTAAATACTTACCTGGCCTCCGAGAATATCCTATTTATCTAGCAGTTACTTCAAAGGTTTCTACAAAAATTACTCTAAGATTAACTTCAGAATATTTTTCCAGGGATTGCTTCAGGAGCCATGAAGCCCTTAATGAATTTCTCTAAGAATTCTTTAAGACATTTCTCCAAGACGGAATCGCAGGAGTTCCTTGTGGATCGTTCATGAACTACAGAGATCATGCTTGAAGTCATACCTGATTGGATCCTTTTTTCTATAAGATTTTTTAAATGAATTTTAGACAAATTCTCGTAAAAATACGTGTAGAAATGCTTGTATGAATTTTTGGAGGAATTTCCAAATGAATCTTTGAAAAATGAAGATGAATTCCACAATGCATTCGGAAAGAATCATTGGGTTGATTTTAGAGATATCTTTGATAACATCCTTGAAGGATTACGTAAAGGGTTCCTGAAGATGAAAGCAAAGGGGTTTTTTGGAAAAACTAAGATGAAATTCCAAGCTTATTTCTCAAAGAAATCAATGGTAGAAACCCCAAACAATTCATCTCAAATTCTTTGGAGTAAATCAAAAAGTAATCTTCAAAACAATTCCTATATATTCCCTTGGACGAATTTCTGCGGAGGCTTTGAGGGAATTTCTGAGGATATTTCTCCAGGAATCAATTGGGAAATTTTTGCAGGAAAACTTTGAGAAATCCATGAACGAATCATTGTAATGTTGTTTGAAAAAATCCCAGGAGAAAAATATTGAATCTACACTGGATTATCTTTTGAAGTATTCTTGAACGAATTGTGCAAGAGGACTTGAAAAAATTGCCTAAGGTATCTTTGGACAATTTCCTACATCAATTATTGGAGAAATTTCTGAAGAAATCCCTGCAGGTATAACTAAAGAAATGATTGAACAAATTCGTAAAAAGTTCTTGTAAGGACTTCAAGAAAAAACATTTGAGGCGTTGCAAAAGTAATTCTTCAAGAAAAGTCTTAAAAAATTTCTTGAAGGAATTCCTAAAGGATTCCTCGGGAAAATGTGGGGAGGCTTCGAAGGAATCGTTTGTGGAAATCTTTTAGAAACATTTTATGAAATTCTTGGGAATACATATTACAGAAAAAAAAATCCTTCAGAAACGCTTGGAAGATTTCCCGAAGCAGTCGCCATAGCCACCTTCGAAGGAAATTTATAAAGAAGTCCTTGAAGTAATTCCTAGATAAATCGTAAAAGATACCAAAGAAAGAGTTCTTGGAGTTCGTCACTTGGAACAAATGCTTGATGAAATCTTGAGTAGTTTCGCGAAAGGAATCCGGACGAAACGGGTGTTATCGCTAAAAATATTCAAAGGTATTTATAGAAAAAAATCCTGATGGAAACAATACCTAAAGGATTTATTGAAAGAATCCCAGTAAAATTTCTTGGAGGAATTTCTGCGAGAATTTTGGAAGGTAAGTTTATATTTTTTCTAGTAAGAATTTCTGAAGTATTTCATCATTCTTTTTCAGTAATCACTGCAGCAAATCGTTAAGGAATATCTTTAAAAATATTTGGAAATCGCTTCAGCAATTACTCTAAAAACTTCCTTCGGAATTTCCTTTGACAATACCTTAGGCATTTTTTTTCTGAATTTATTCTGCATCATTTAAAGAAAATTTCTGTGGCTATTCGTTTGGAAACTGCCTCAGCTATTTTGTCGAAAATTGAGTTCGCTATTTCTTTGGTAAAAATTTTCATGTTTTTTTTCAGGATTTCCGTTAGAAATCTTATTAAAAATTTCTGCGGCATTTTTTTTTTGAGAAATTGTTTGGCAATTCCTTTGTAAACTTCTTTATTCAACTCTCGGCAATGCTTTCAGCAATGGCTTTGCCGAACTTCTTCAGATTCTTATTTCTATGAAAATTTTCGTCTACAACTTTTTGCTAGTATTCTTTTTTTTACAATTCGTTTGAAAAATCCTCTGGTAATTTCTTTGGGAAAAAAATTAACACTCTTCTGGAAACTTATTTGCCAATTCCTTC
>NC_085138.1:445656851-445847374 GCF_035046485.1 Aedes albopictus | reverse complement strand
TTTGGACGAACCTTAAAGTCTTAAAGGTGTATAATAATATCAAGTAGACTTTTCAGATTGGTCCAGTAAACGCAGTTGATTATGCAACGTTAACCAGTATAACAGATATGGCTACTGTTACGAGTGTAGACCTGAAGTTCTGAACTCCAAGGTAGTTTGGCTGATCTGGAATATCCCTATAGTGTCTATAAATGACATTGTAGATTTCAAGAGCTTCACGGATCTCAGAAGATTATGTAATTCTATTATTTATGGCGAAAACACATAAAAATAATTCTTGTAGATTTGAAGGACTTCACTACAGGATAGTTTGGAATACTTAGAACATCCCACAATATAAAACACCTTCTGATAGTCTTGACGAAGGTTAAATGAATACATATGAACGTAACCCATATCCAAATTCAGCTTTCAGAACAACTGGTATGTTAATTAGTTCGTTTTTCCAAACTAGTTGATGTTCAGGACAGGATGTTCTAGGTTGCCAGTGAAATCTCAAAGACAAATATTCCCAGTTTTATTTAATAGAGGACTCAAATTTCAACAAGTTTACCGAAGACAGTAGTGTGTTTTATCGAATGTGTGAATTATACAGCCGTTTCTATGTTGGGGTCATTAAGGACCCCGCCGAATCCAAAGAGTTTAAGCATTTCCCATTGACCAATTTGGAAGATTTTAGCACGAATCTAACCGGAATTTTACCGCATTGTTTGCTATTGAAATCGATCGTGGCGTTCCAGAGTTAGGGCCATTTTAGTGATAAGAATCAGCACTGATGCAACTGGCCATATACAAAAAATGCGCCGCTTTTTGCAACCTTTAGCATGGTTGAAGAATTTTGGGCGAGATTCAACCCAAAGCACAGAAACTCCAGAATGTGAATCCAAAATTCAAGATGGCGGTCTAAATGGATGGCAGGCTGACAATTTAAGATGGAGACTGTTTTATAGAGTTTTCGGCTCTACATCCATACAAATTTGGAATATTTGGTATAGGGAATATATCAAGAGGTAAAAAAATGACGACCAGAGAAACCAAAATGGAGGCCTAAAATCCAAGATGGCGGCTCATAATTCAAGATGGCGGCAGGTTAATGGAGTTTTAAGCTTAAGAATTATGCAAAATCGGTATTTCTGGTATGGAAAAGATGTCCAGAGTCGAAGAATAGTTACCAGAGAGTCCACGATGCTAGTTAAAATCCAAGATGGAGGCCTACAATTCAAGGTGGTAGCATTTTTAGCTCTAAAACTATGCAAAATGGGTATATTTGGGTATATTTATAGAGTTTCAGTCTTTAAACCATGCAAATTGGGTGTAGTTGGTAGGGAAGAGATATCCAGAGTCTAAAAATTGTGACCAGGGAATCCAAGATGGCGGCCTAAAATTCAAGATGGCGGACCTAAATCCAATATGGCTGCTATATTAACATCATTTGAAGTGGGTATATTTGGTATGCAAAAGATGCCCAGGGTAAAATGATTATGACCAGAGAATCCAAGATGGCAGCCCTCAATTCAAGATGGCGGTTGTTTTTTGAAGTTTACGCCAACCACTGGTAATCTTTACCAGTGTTAGTTATCCACACGTGGATCTAGTGGTATTGAGGAAGATTACAAGTGGAAGTTGAAATACGCGTATCTGTCAAAGGATAATCATAAGAGGGCGTAATTAAAAGGTAAAAAAATGATTACACTCATTCGAAGAAAAACTTCTGATTCTTGTTCTTTGCGTGTTCAAAATTGTTCTGCTAGGGAAAACCCGGTTGGCAGACAGTGCATCAATAGAAGAATAGAGAATTTTCTACACATCACTTGATCTATCCTTTTGCCATACGTACATCACTGGGCATCCAACTGGGATGGAAAAAGAGAGAGAGACACAGAGAAAGGTATGGACCCTCGAAAGAACCAAGTTTCATCCGTAGATACCGACCGACGTGTGCTATTTTTAAATCCGACCGAGTTTATGCCGACTGCCTATACAGTGGAACTCCACACCATCATCTACCGGCAGTTCTCTCTCACTCATGTGTGATGATGCTGATGATGATGATCACCGAGATGATGCTGAGGGGGGAGAATCCTATTTGGGGACGGAGGACCCGAGGGCCAAAGGGAACGCAATTAGGAGTCGAGTGTGCAGCAGCAACCCGGTCGAAATATATGTTTCGAGAATAATGAAAACCAAGTCGGAGCAGGGAGCTGGAATCCCCACTCATTTCTCCGAACGGGGGACGAGACGAGCTGGGAATGAATCTGTGCACCAGAATTTAGCACACGGAGACTTTCGTCGTCATCCGGCTGCTGCTAGGATGCACAGTGGTTCCATTTGTTCAGGGAAGCGGTCATAAATCATTTTCTTCGTTTTTTGAAGGGTAGAATCATTATAAGTGATCAGAAATAGCATGTTATGACTGAAAAAGGATATTCCAGTTCATTTTCATGATCATCACTTGAAAAATATGAACTTTGAACATTTTTATTTATGATAAATGAAAATATCATTAAAAAAAACCTTTATTTTGCACAGAAATCAGTAATCAAATATTTTTAATTATTATGAAGAGTGAGTCAAATTCTGAGGAATTTCTGCTAAGTATTGCACGTTAAAACATGTATAGCACGACTGTATCATAATAGATTCTTGTGAATAGAATCAGTATTAGCATTATAATTGTGATTTTATTAGTAGGTTCTATTTCTACTGCAATAAAATAAATATATGAAACTGAATATTTTTTTGCAGAAATAAGGTAGTTTGCTTTGTCGAAACACAGAAAAATCATCACATATAGAATTAGTATGTATAACTACAGTACCTAATGCCCAAAAGCGATAATTGTGTAACAATAGTAACAATAGTGCAATTACAGAATCAATTACTTCTAAAATTATTTCAAACAAATATTCAGGATTAATGCTCAAAACGTACGTAAATGAATTTTTTCAACCATACAAATATTGCTTTACACAGTTATATGTCATATAATTCATGGGCCTGCGTTTTGCACAATAAAAAGGATTCAAGTATCTGTCCAGTCGTATTTGTTTCTTACAATTGCATTGCAACTGCTGTCCAGTAATATAGTACATAAAATTTTAATCATGTATAGCTCTGACCCAATAAAAAAATATATACAAATACCCCTCGTCATTGCAATTTAATCAGTGCCTGCTATTTCAAAAGAAATCAATTTGTACTCTAAGATTTAACGTTAATGGATTTATCAAATATTCCGATTTGGGAAGGGAATATGAGGAGTAAATACGCTCTTTTAGTAAATATTACTAAAAGAGCGTATTTACTCCTTCTTCTTCCAGCACTACAGTATTAGGTACTGAATGGATTTTGAGGAAATTTTTTAAATGTTGGCAGTAAATGCAAAACTTCTTATCAAATTCGACAATTACAGAGGTAAGTTTTGACGAGGCCACATAAGAATGGTTGTTATGCAACTATTGAGGTATGAATACCTGAACACCTCCAGGCCTTTTTTTTTTGTTCATAATAAAAAAAAAATCAGAGATTGTTTTCAAATAAAATATCCCTCAATTATTGTAAAAAGCTTTGAAATATCTCCTGTAAAAATTTCAGTCATTTTGGTACGCATTCCAGACAATTACAGAAAAACTAGTATATATATAATTTTGTAGTTATTTTAATACATATTTTTTATAGAAATAACGGGTAACTTCCAATACATCCTGCAACCTTGTATGCAGATATTTGCAGCTACAACCTTCACAGATTGATTCTCCTATTCAAATCTGATCATTTGCTGGCGGACGATTGATTATATGTGGTTAAGAACATGTTTGAAATGTTACATGATTTTTTATTATGTAATTATTCTATTGGTAAAATTATGTGCCTATTACTCACATCCCCATTGGTCCAAAAACACCCAGATCCGGTTTTTAGCGCTTCGAATTGGAAGATAAACATCTATTCTGACTCTCTGCGTTGAAAACCAATTGAAAATCGACTTGCTTTTGTTATACGAAGACACGGAGTACATCTCAAAAGTCATGTGATTTTTCGACAAATTTAAAAATTGTGTAATTGCATAACAATAGCCACGCTCTCACGCAAAATATGCAACAAAAACTTACATAAAAATGGATTTTCTGCATTCTTGGGAACATTATTGATTTATAAAAATTATACAAACTCATAAATTAGACAATCAATTTTTCGATTTTTGGCCTATGGCGGTACCACTGTGGGATGGAGCGAGCGTAGGTAGGCGGACAACAGCCATTTGTGTGTGGACAAGAAGGACACATAAAACGTATTTTTATTTTATCGTTTTCTCGTTATTATTGCCATCGTTTTGTGCTACTCTAGTCTATGCAGGCAGTGGCAACCGTTGGTAGTTATTCCTCCGCGGTTTTCGGAGACCTATTCCAACAAAGCCAATGATGGTCGATGTTGCTCCAAACTCTCTCCCTCTGCCTGGCATAGTTCTCCTGAAGGTTTGTTTTCACACAGAACCAGCAGGCAGGCAGTGGTTAGCTTTCTTTTTTTTTTCTCGAATTGACCACGAGGTAGAAACCGAAAATATATACACATTGTGGTATAAACAGGAGGCCCAATGGCATAAACACGGCTTGATTTATAGCGAACAGTAGTGCTGGACGATGCTAGGCGCTAGGCTAGCCTGACTTATCGACATTGGCCAGCCACCATAGAGAGCTACGGATCCAAAAGGTTCGATGAATGTGTGAGAGAAATGGAGCTTTTATCAACGTCTGTAGCAAAGTTTTCTTATTATTCTTGGTCTAACGTCTCAACTGGGACAAAGCCTGCTTATCAGCTCAGTGTACTATGAGAACATCCACAGTTATCAACTGAGAGCTTCCTCTGTCCGAATTCGCAGTCTTGAAGGATTTCAAGTCGGCTTTTCGGGCCCGTATGAAGTTGATCACCAATATTAACTTCTTTTTCCGATCAGCCTAGATAGCTGTGTAGTGTCGGTAGCGGTTAGTTCAACTGGCTAAGAATAGCACTACGGACCGCCTGTTCCAGTGGTAGGAATCCACTAATCAGGTGACCCCTAATTCATGGTGTTATGCGGCTTTACGCTTACCGTGCCTAGGAATGAATGGTTAGGGGGGTCTTATAAAAACCTAATCGCAAACGGAGCCTGTGGAGTACCAGGGCACCCTCCACAGTATTTGCCCTTACTGTGCTAACCGGAGCAATAGCGCGGTGGACCTTGTGTTTCTCCGAGACAATCAGCTGCCCTTCTTCAATCTCATACTTGAGGCTGAATAAGGGCGGGATTATGAAGATGTTATTAATTAGTTTAAATTTTCACCTATATGGTTTCGCATTATGCGTTTTACACAGTGTATTCTGTGCATCCTCGCCTTTGGCGCACTCAAATCGATACCGATCTGGCTTTATTGTTGCTGTTCTTTTTTGTGCTGTGATTGTTAAGAGTTTAATCTTGCCTAGTTTGGGTAGTGGCTACGGTTAGGATAGCTCAGATCAATCTTCAGCACAAAAGAACAGCAACGATCAATCTTTGTAGACTTATGCAAAATGGTACAGCCCAAGTGGCGTTAGTCCAAGAACCTTACTTTCGTAAGGGGAATTTCTATCTAGGAAACCTTGTGAATCCGGTGTTTGCTACTTTCAGTAAAAATGAAATGGCAAACTCACGTGTCATGCCTCGAGCATGTGTGCTTGTCAACAACGCAATCGTTGCTACACTCATCTCTGAACTAACTACCAGAGATGTATGTGCTATCACAATTGATGTATCTGTTGGAAACCTCAACAGGAAATACGTTTATTCTCTCTCTCTCTCTTCTTGGCGTAACGTCCTCACTGGGACAAAGCCTGCTTCTCAGCTTAGTGTTCTATGAGCACTTCCACAGTTATTAACTGAGAGCTTCCTCTGCCAATGACCATTTTGCATGTGTATATCGTGTGGCAGGCACGAAGATACTCTATGCCCAAGGAAGTCAAGGAAATTTCCTTTACGAAAAGATCCTGGACCGACCGGGAATCGAACCCGTCACCCTCAGCATGGTCATGCTGAATACCCGTGCGTTTACCGCCTCGGCTATATGGGCCCTTAAATACGTTTATTGTTCGGTTTATTTACCGCATGATGAACCATCCCCTACGGATGCTTTCAAGCAAGTCATTGCATACTGCACTTCAAAAGGCCTTCCGCTAATTGTTGGTAGTGATGCTAATACTCACCATATAATCTGGGGCAGCTCAAACATCAATTTGAGAGGCTCCAGTTTGATGGAATACTTAAGTAGTACAGATCTTGGATTACTTAACATAGGCAACCGCCCAACCTTCATGGTATCTGGTAGAGAGGAAGTGTTAGACATAACGCTTTGCTCTAGCAGAATTAGTCATGAGCTGACTAATTGGCATGTGTCAGATGAAGAATCTTTATCTGACCATCGTTACATCTTGTTTGAACATGTGAATGTTACTTCGCAAACTTTGCGTTTCAGGAATCCCCGGTCAACCAACTGGGATCTCTTTACCGATTTGGTTGCAGCCAAATATCATGGATACTCACCATCAATTGACACTCCAAGTGCCGTTGATACTACAACGGCCTTCATCATGGAAGCTTTTGAAGAAGCCTGCCCTCTGCGGTCTGTGAAGACCACAAGAGGAACCCCTTGGTGGAACTCCGATCTGGCGAAGCTCAGGAAACAATGTAGAAAGAGTTGGAACAGACGACGTTCGGCTGGATCGGAGGCTTTCAGGTCGGCTCGCAAGGCCTACCAGAAAGCTCTTCGGTCTGCTGAACGATCCGGCTGGAAAAACCTTTGTACAAATGTTTCCAGTCTGAGTGAAGCCAGTCGATTGAACAAAATCCTTGCAAAATCTAAGGATTTTCAAGTGAACGAACTTCGTTTGCCAAATGGTGATTTCACTTCCTCTGATGAGGAAGTTTTAGAATGTTTATTCAGTACACACTTCCCCGGATGTGTGGATATTACATCTTCGGATGAACCTGATGTCTTTTCTTGTAGTTATGATTCTTTAGCTTCGGCTCGGAGTATCATAACTTTAGAATCGATTGAATGGGCATTTAATAGCTTTGCTCCTTTCAAATCTCCTGGGGCAGATGGGATTTATCCTATTTTGCTTCAGAAGGGATTTGATCATTTCAAACATGTTTTAAAACAACTACTTGTTTGCAGTTTTGCTACAGGGTATATTCCCAAATCCTGGCGGGATATTACTGTGAAGTTTATTCCGAAAGTGGGTCGCGCGTCGTATGAAGAAGCAAAGAGCTTCAGACCTATCAGTTTGACCTCTTTTCTTCTGAAATGCTTAGAACGCATAGTCGATCATCACATCCGTGATGTTCATCTGGCCAATGTGCCTCTTCATGTGAACCAACATGCTTACCAATCTGGAAAGTCCACTGTGACTCTTTTACACAAAGTTGTTTACGATATCGAGAAGGCATTCGCTCAAAAGCAATCATGCTTGGGTGTTTTCTTAGATATCGAGGGTGCCTTTGACAACGTGCCTTTCGATGCCATATTGGAAGCCGCACGGGGTCATGATATATCTCCAATGATTTCCAATTGGATTCACCAAATGCTCAAAAACCGACATCTCTTCTCGACATTGCGTCAAGCGGCGATTAGGAAATTGAGTGTTTGTGGATGCCCCCAAGGGGGAGTCTTATCACCACTTTTATGGAATCTCGTAGCAGATACGCTATTGAGGCAACTCAATAATAGCGGTTTTCCTACTTATGGTTTTGCCGACGACTACCTAACATTGTTAGTCGGTATGTGCATCAGCACCCTTTTCGACCTGATGCAAAACGCTCTTCAGGTAGTTGAGGGTTGGTGTCGCCAATATGGCCTTTCGGTAAATCCGAGTAAAACATCTATTGTTCTTTTCACGGAAAAGCGAAACCGTAATGGTGTTCGAACTTTACGTCTCTTTGATTCTGAAATAAATGTGACTGAACAGGTAAAGTACGTTGGAGTCATTCTTGATTCCAAGCTTTCCTGGACACCTCATGTTGAGTTCAGAATCAAGAAAGCTTGCATGGCCTTCGGGCAATGCCGGCGAACCTTTGGTACAACTTGGGGTCTAAAACCCAAGTATATCAAATGGATCTACACAACTGTTGTTCGGCCAATATTGGCTTATGGATGTCTTGTGTGGTGGCAAAAGGGCGAAGTGAGAACGGTCCAATCAAAGTTAGGCCATCTCCAAAGGATGTGCTTAATGGCGATGTCTGGAGCGTTCTCTTCAACTCCCACGGCAGCGCTCGAAGTTCTCTTTGACGTTGCCCCACTACACATTCATCTCAAACAAGAAGCACTTTCTTGCACTTACCGCCTATGGGTACTCGGTTTACTAGAGGAAACTCCTGTGAACCGCAGTTCAACACACACTTCGTTGTTTCCACTTTTGGTGAATTGGGACAAAGTTGTCCTTGCTCCAAGTGATCTTACAATTGCTTGTAATTTTCCATATAGGACATTTTCCACGAAATTCCCTTCCCGGGAAGAGTGGACATCTGGTTATCTGGAAAGAAGTATTTCAGACGGCATCGTATGTTACACTGATGGCTCCCTTCTCGAAGGTCGAGCAGGTGCTGGTGTTTATTCTCGTGAGCTAAGGCTGTATCAGTCTTATTCACTTGGCAGACACTGCACCGTTTTTCAGGCCGAAATCTTTGCTCTTATGTGCGGAGTGCAATCAGCACTTCAGCAGCACGTAATGGGCAAAGTAATATACTTCTGTTCAGACAGCCAGGCTGCTATTGAAGCACTTACTTCGGCCAACTCCAGGTCGAAGATAGTTATCGCTTGTCGAACTCAAATCGAGGAGCTGAATTCAGCAAATGCTGTTCACCTTGTATGGGTACCTGGCCATTCTTCCATCGCTGGAAATGAATTGGCTGATGAGTTAGCTCGCACTGGAGTGTCACATGACCTCATTGGCCCTGAGCCAGCTATTCCGATATCGAAGTGTTGGGTAAAGCTTTAGATTCACACCTGGGCTGCTACTCAACACAAACAATACTGGAATAGTTTGGAGTCATGTCGTCAAACAAAATTGTATTGTACTGAGTCATCTCCAAGGGTGGCGAAGTATCTAACAAATCTGTCAAAGCAGAATTGCAGCATGCTGGTCAAAGCATTGACTGGCCATTGCCGACTCAGTTATCACATGGCGAATATTCAGCAAGCTGATTCATTTGCATGTGATAGCTGTGAATCCGATTATGGAACTTCGTATCATTTAATATGTAACTGTCCAGTTTTTGCGCAATTGCGTTTCCGAGTACTCGGGAAACACTTATTAACACTCCCACTGCCATGCTATAAATCACTTACACCAACTGCCATGCCTCAAAACAGTGGGAACGGTATTTTTCAACTGCTAATATCTCAGCCGTTTTTTATCCGATTTGCAAAATTTTTGAAGCTATGAATTTTCCCAGCCTTCTAGATGAATATAAAATTTTCAAACTATGGATTTGACCAAAGTTCTATTTTTGAGTACTCAAAAACTCGGAGCAAGTACCTTAAAAAATGATGTTTTTCTGGAGCCATTCCGAATGTAAAGTAGTTTCCACGCATATTTTAATGTTGAATTGCCCATATTAATAGAGCAAAATTATTGCAAAGAAATATATGGAGATAGTCATTATTTAAGACTATAAAAACTTCACATAATCACGTATAATACAGAAAATTTGTATATTCGATTTGAACTTTGTATTCATCGCGACAACCCCTGTGTTTTATTGCTTGAAACCAATCACGTGCACATGAGAAATCTTTTTCCAAACGATTGTGAAAAGTATGAATCTCAGAAACTACAAAATTATCATAAAATCACGTATAATACAGGAAATTAGTATTTTCAGTTTGAACTTTACGTTCATCGCGACAATCCCCATGTTATATTGCTTGAAAACAATCACATGTACATAAGATTACATTTACAGATAAATGAGGACAAGTGTGAATCATAAAAACTACAAAATCTTCACAAAATTACGTATAATACAGAAAATTTGTATATTCGGTTTGAACTTTACATTCATCGCGACAACCCCTGTGTTTTATTGCTTGAAAACAATCACGTGTATATGAGAAAACTTTTTCAGAACGATTGTAAAAAGTATGTATTTTAGGAACTACAACATTTTCACAAAATCACGTATAATACAGGGAATTCGTCTTTTCAGTTTGAACTTCACGTCCATCGCGACAACCCTTGTGTTTTATTGCTTGAAAACAATCACGTGCACATGAGAAATCTTTTTCCAAACGATTGTGAAAAGTATGAATCTCAGAGACTACAAAATTTTCATAAAATCACGTATTATACTGGAAATTAGTATTTTCAGTTTGAACTTTACGTTCTTCGCGACAATCTCCATGTTATATTGCTTGAAAACAATCACATGTACATAAGATTACATTTACAGATAAATGAGGACAAGTGTGAATCATAAAAACTACAAAATCTTCACAAAATTACGTATAATACAGAAAATTTATATATTCGGTTTGAACTTTATATTCATCGCGACAACCCCTGTGTTTTATTGCTTGAAAACAATCACGTGCACATGAGAAAACTTTTTCCGAACGATGTGAATAGTATGTATTTTAGGAACTACAACATTTTCACAAAATCACGTATATTACAGGAAATTTGTATTTTCAGTTTGAACTTCACGTCCATCTCGACAACCCTTGTGTTTATTGCTTGAAAACAATCACGTGTACATTAGAAAACTTCTTCCAATCGATTGTGAAAAGTAGTAATTACAAAATTTTCACAAAATCACGTAGAATACAGGGAATTCGTATTTTCAGTTCGAACTTTACGTGCATCGCGACAATCCTTGTGTTTTATTGCTTGAAACAATCACGTGCACATAGGAAAACTTTTTCAAAGCATTTGTGAGAAGTGTGAATCATCAAAACTACAAAATCTTCACAAAATTACCTATAATACAGAAATGTTGTATATTCGGTTCGAACTTTACATTCATCGTGACAATCCTTGTGTTATATTGTTTCAAAGCAATCACGTGTATATAAGAATATATTTACAGATCACTGGAAACATGAATTCCTACATTTTTTTTTTCTTTTAGGCATTCCTACAGAAATTGTTTCAAGAATTGTTGAGAAAATTTTCCTGGGATTTCCTAAGTAATTCCTCGGACCTGGTGTGATGGTTAAAGCACAGGCATTTCACCCCGAGGACCTGGGATCAAATCCCACTCCCGAAAAAACACACCAAATGTGAGTTCTTCCTTCGGAAGGGAAGTAAAGCGTGGGTCCCGAGATGAACTAGCCAAGGGCTACAAATCTCGTTAGTACAGATAAAAAAAATAATTCCTCATGGGATTGCTTATGAGATTCCTCATTGGATTTCTTTAGAAATTCATCCTGAGATTATTTCTTCTGTGTTTTTTTTTCAGGAACAACTCCAGGAATAATTTTAAAAATTTCTCCAAGAATTCTCCAGGAACTCTTTTAAGAATTTCTTTAGGACTTCCTCTTGGAATTCTTTCAGGAATTCCTCCAGGAACTAATCCAGTACTTTCTCCAGGAACTTTTTATGGATTCCCTTAGGAATGCCTCTTGGAATTGCTTTCAGGATTCATCCTGGGGTTTCTACAGGAACGCCTGCAGGGATTCCTTCAGGAACTGCTACAGGGATTCCTCCAAAAGTTCATCCACTCTTTCTAGAATTACTTCAGGATTTCTCCAAGAATTCCATCTGTGATTTATTCAGGAACTAATCATGGGATCCCTCCACGAATTTGTTCAGGAATTCCTCTAAGAATTCTTCCAGTGATTTCTCTGGGGATTGTTGCAGGGATTCCTCTAAAAACTCCTCCAAGGAATCCTTCTGAAATGGAGGCATTATTATATGTATATTGTTATACATATAGAGGAATATGATCCTCTAGGGATTCCTTCAGAAATGCTTCCAGGAATTCTTCTAGAGATTCTTCCAGGAGGTTCTCCAGAGATTCCTCAGGAAATCCCTACACGCTTTCCTCTAGGGTATCTTCCAGAAACTCCTCCAGGAATTTCTCCAAGGCTTCACTCGGAAATTCCTTCTGTGATTCTTTCTGGGACAACTTATTTTAAAAATTCCCCCAGTAACTCTTCTTAGGATTCCTTCAGGAATTTCTCCTTGAATTCTTTAAGGAACTCTTCCAGGTATAAATTCAGTACTTCCTTCAGGAACTGTTTAGGGATTCTCTTGGGAATTCCTTGGGATTCTTCAGGAATTCCTCTAGGTTTTCTTCAGGGACTGCTAAAGGGATTCCTCCAAGAATTCCATCTGGAATTTCCCTAGGAATTCCTACATGATTTTTTCCAGGAATTCTTCAAGGGAATACTCCAAGGGTTATTCCAGATACTCCTGCAGGAATTCCTCCAAAGATTTCTCCAGGAATTTATTCAAGGGTTCCTCCAAGAATTCCACTACGAATTCTCCTCGGCATTCTTCCAGGAACTTATTCAGGGATTTTCCAGGGATTCCAACTTGGTTTCATGAAGAAAATTTTCCAGGATTCTTTTCAGCGATTCCTTCAGGAATCCCTCCTGATATTCCTCCAGGAATTCATGCAGGCATTCCTCAAATAAAGGAAATTTCTTCAGGGATTCCTCCAGAAAATTCACTAGGAATTGATCTAGAAATTCCTCCATAAATTCTGTCATAAATTCATCCAAGAATTTCTCTAGGAAATCCTTCAGGGATCCCTTCAAAAATTCTTCAAGGATTATCTCTAGAAAGACCCTTTGAAATTTTTCCTGGGATTCCTTCAGGAATTCTTCCAGATTTTCCTCCAGCAATTGCTGCAGCGATTCCTTCAGGAATTCTGCAAAGAGAATTCATCAAGAAACTTCTTCGGGGATTTCTGCACGAATTTCTCCAAGGATTCCTCCAGGGATTTTTCAAAAATTCTCTTGAGGATTTCTACATGAATTCCTCCAGGAACTTTTCAAGATTTTTACAAATTTTTACAAAAAAATCTCCCAGAGTTCCTTTAGAGATTCCTCCAGAAATTCATCCAATAATTATTTCAATGATCCCTCTAGGAGATTCCTCCAGGTAATCTTCCAGATATTCCTCCAGAAATTCTCACAGAAATATCTCCAGAAATTCCTCTAGGATTTAGTCCAGGAATTGCTCCAGGAACTCCTGCAGGAAAATCTCCTGGAAATGCCCCAGGAATTTCTTCAGGAGTTGATACAAAAATTGCTCCTGGACATTCTTCAGAAATTATGTCAGCAATTTCTCCAGAATATCCTTTAGGAATTTCTTCAAAAATTCTTGCAGGAAATTCTCCAGGAATACCTTAAGGATTTTTTAGGAATTCCTTCAGGCATTTCTCCAGGAATTACTCCAAATATTGTTTCAAGAATTGTTTCAATGATTCCTCCTGGGATTTCTCCATGAATTTCTCCAGGGCGTGTCTCAAGAATTCCTTCAGAAAATCCTTCGAAGATTCCTCCAAGAAATACTTCAAAGATTCATCCAGGAAATCTTTCAGAAATTTCTCTAAGAATCTTCTAGAGATTTCTTCAGAAATCCTTCCAGGATTTTTTCCAGGGATACTTTCAGGAATTCCTCTAGAAATTCCTCAAGGAGTTGCTTCAGGAATTCCTCATGGGATTTCTCACAAATTTCTCCAAGGACTCCACTAGGCATTAGTTCAGTAATTCCTTCGAAAATTTCTCCAGGAACCCCTTCAGAAATTCCTCTAGAAAATCCTTCAGGAATTTCTCAAGGGATTTTTTAGAAAAATAAATTTTCCAGGTTTCTTTTAGAGATATCTCCAAAAAATCATCCACATCCAGTAATTCTTTCAAGAATTTCTCTAGAGATTCATCCAGGAATTCCTTCAAGGATTCCTCCAACACTTCTCACAGGAATACATCTAGAAATTCCTCCAGGCATTCCTTCAGGATTTTATCAAGGAATATCTCCAGGAACTCCTCCGGGAATAACTCCAGGAATTTCTTCAGGATTTCTTCCAGGAAATGCTTCTGGACATCTTGCAGATTTCAAATTTTTGCAGAGATTCTTCCAGGAAATCCTTCTAAGATTCATCCAGGAAATCCTCCAGAAATTCCTCTAAGGATTCTTCCAAGAAATCCTTCTGAAATTTCTCAAGGGATTTTTCTAGAAATTTCTCCAGAAATTCCTTCCAGAATTCCTCTGGATATTTCACCAGGATTGTTTGGGGTCTCCAGTTAGCCTAGTGGTTAAGGCTATGGATCGCCAATCCGGAGACGGCGGGTTCGATTCCCGTTCCAGTCGGAAAACTTTTCTCGACTCTCTGGGCATAGCGTATCATTGTACTTGCCACACAATGTACAAATTCATGCAATGGCAGGCAAAGAAAGCCCTTCAATTAATAACTGTGGAAGTGCTCTAAGAACACTAAGTTGAAGAGAGGCAGGCCAAGTTCCAATGCGAACGTCGAGCCACAAAGAAGAAGAAGAAGAATTTCACCAGGAGTTGCTCCAAGAGTTCCATCAGGTATTTATCCAGGAAATGCTACAGGGTCTCATCCAAGAATTCCTCAGGGGGTTACGCCAGGAATTCATTTAAAAGTTGCTCCATGCATTCCTTCAGGATTCTCTCTAGAGATTTTTTCAGGAATGGCTTCAGACCTTCCTCCAGGAATTCCTTCACGGATTACTCCAAGAATTTCTTCAGAGGTTCCTTCAGTAATTCCTTCAAGACTTTATCTAGGAATTCCTTAAGAGATTTCTTCAAAAACTTTTCTATGGATCCTTCCCAGAATTCCTTCAGGATTTTTTAAAGAAATTACTCCAAGGAACCCTCTGAAATTTATCTAGGATTTCTTCTAGGAATTCCTCAAGATATTTCTTCACAAATTTCTCGAAGGACTCCTACCAGAGTTTATCCAATAATTCCTCTTGATATACTTTTAGATAATACTCCAGGGATTCCTTCGGAAATTCTTACGGGATTTTTCTTGGAAGTCTTCCAGGGATTGCTCGTGGAATTCTTCCAGGGATTGCTCCAGGAATTCTACAAGTGATATCTTCAGAAATTCCTCTCAGGTTCTTTTCAAAAATGTAGTAAGAAGTTCCTTCAGAAATTTCAGAAATCCTTCAGTCATCTTTTGCAGGCATGTACCCAAGAATTTCTCCAGGATTATTTGATATTTTTTAATTATTTCAACAATTTCTGGAGGAATTTATGCAGCGAATAGTATTGGAAGATAATTTAATAAAGATGCATACAAGAACCAGGAAATTATCCAAGGATGCTTTCAGTTATCCCTCCAGCAGTTTCTTCAGAAGTTTACTCAGCGATTCCATTAGTAATTCTTTCAATAAGCGAGACTGTTAGTCCTCCAGGGAATCTTCCAAGCACCACACATGCCACAAAAAAGTCACGGCAGGGCAGGTTTTGGATTATGCAGAAGTCACAGTGACTTACTATAAACATCTAGATACTTACACGCTAAAAGTGCTTTCGTACATTTCTCCAGGGAATTCTTCAGGAATTCACTCAGGGAAGACTCTTTCGGAATTCTCCCATGAATTCATCCCGAAATTTCTTTCAAAAATGCACCAGGAATTCCTCCAGGAAATTATTCTCGAATTCTTCCAAACATTTCTTTTTGAATAAACTCTAGGATTTTTTAAATTCTTCTAAGGATCCTTCTGGAAATACGTTCATTGATATTTCTGTAGGATTATGCTCTGACATTAGTGCATGCATATATATAATACCACCTTTAGAGAGATTCCAGCAAGGATGTACTCGAAACAATTCAACTGAAGGTTATTTCAAAATAATTATACAAAGAGGATGCAGCCACAAACGTTGTGTTTTCACCAAAAATAAAAAAAAATCTGTATTTTACGTAATTTTGTGAAGATATTGTAGTTCTAATAGTTCCTCCTTCTCACAATCATTCGGAGAATGTATTCTTATGTACTTGATTTTTTAATGTTGAGTTCCAACCACAAATATAAACTTCCTGTATTATACGTAAAATTGTGAAAACTGTGCAGTTTTTATGATTCATACTTCTCCCTATCGCTGTGGAAATGTATTCTCATGTATGTATGTGATTGTTTTGAAGCAATGAGAGACATGGATTGTTGCAACGGACGTGAAGTGTAAAACTGAAAATACAAATTTCCAGTATTTCACGTAATTTTGTGTTTATTTTTTTAGTTCCTAAGATTTACGCATTTCACATTCGTTTTGAAAAATTATTCTTATGCACATACGATTGTTCTCAAGCAATAAAACACAGGGGTTGTTACGACAAATGTGAAGTTCAAACCGAATATACTTATTTTCTGTATTATACGTAATTTTGTGAAGATTTTGTATTTTTTACGATTCACACTTCTCACTTTCGCGTTGAAAAAAATTCCTATGTACACATGATTGTTTTCAAGCAATATAACATGGGGATTGTCGCGATGAACGTAAAGTTCAAACTGAAAATACGAATTTTCTGTATTATACGTGATTTTATGATAATTTTGTAGTTTCTGAGATTCACACTTTTCACAATCGTTTGGAAAAAGATTTCTCGTGTGCACGTGATTGATTTCAAGCAATAAAACACAGGGGTTGTCGCGATGAATATAAAGTTCAAACCGAATATACAAATTTTCTGTATTGTACGTAATTTTGTGAAGATGTTGTAGTTTTTATGATTCACACTTGTCCCCATTTATCTGTAACTGTATTCTTATGTACACGCGAATATCTTCAAGCAATATAACATGGGGATTGTCGCGATGGACGTAAAGTTGAAACTGAAAATACGATTTTTCTGTATTATACGTGATTTTATGAAAAAAAATTAGTTTCTAAGATTCACACTTTTCACAATCGTTTGGCAAAAGATTTTTCGTGTGCACGTGATTGTTTTTAAGCAATAAAACACATGGGTTGTCGCGATGAATACAAAGTTCAAATCGAATATACAAATTTTCTGTATTATACGTAATTTTGTGAAGATTTTATAGTCCAAAATAATGAGTTTTCTCCATATATTTCTTTGCAATAATTTTGCTTTATTAATATGGGCAATTCAACATTAAAATATGCGTGGAAACTAATTTACATTCGGAATGGCTCCAGAAAAACAGCATTTTTAAGGTACTTGCTCCGAGTTTTTGAGTACTCAAAAATAGAACTTTGGTCAAATCCATAGTTTGAAAATTTTATATTCATCTAGAAGGCTGGGAAAATTCATAGCTTCAAAAATTTTGCAAATCGGATGAAAAACGGCTGAGTTATATCAAGTTGAAATTACCGTTCCCACTGTTTGGGAGGCATGGCAGTGGGAGTGTTAAGTGAAACTGACTTCAGAAACCTGAATCTTCAGGACGTTCTGTTGTTCTTGACCCGCTGTGGTAAAGAGCTATAGGCTCTCTTTACGCTTTATGCATTATCACAGTGCCCTTCTCAGGGCGCTGTTCGAACCCATTGTGGCACGCTTATGCGTTATTACAGTGTCCTTTTCAGGACGCTATGTGAACCCATTGTGGTACGCTTTTGCGAGTATGACGATCCTATTCTCTTACCTGTCCTTTCCCATGTCCTATCCTTTTTCCTTCCCTTTTCCGTCAGGTAAATGATGAATAGGCTCGTGTTCATGGCGATGGCACAAATTTCCCGAATGGAGGAGAACGTGCCTCTAGAGCCGACCTACTGATACCTGATACCTGATGAGAACATCCACATCAACTGAGAGCTTCCTCTGTCCGAATTCGCAGTCTTGAAGGATTTCATCACGGAGCGAATTCCGCAAAAAAGCCAGCATAAATTGCTGAAAGAATCGCGGGAGAAATTAGCGAAAAATACCCCTGCTGGAGGAATCTGTGAAGGAATTTCGTGAGAAGTAAATGAAGGAATCCCATGAGGAATCCCTGAAAGAATCTCGTTAGAAATACTTTTGAGAATAGCAGTATGACCTTCTGCAAGAATCCCGGTATGAATTCTTGAAGGAATCCTAACAAAAAAAATTTGAAGGGATGCCAAGAAGAATCCTGAGTTAAATAATGGAAGAATTTACGGAGGAAATACTAGGATGGATCCCTACAGAATTCAGGACCACAGAGGTCAAATTTTGAGAAAAGCTGGCAGAAACCCAATTTTTGAACATGTCTTATATGGGATACAGTACATTGAACATTCATTCACAATACCAGAAGCACTAACTGGCATTTAAAAAAAATTGGAAATATTGATTTTATATCTTGTTACAGCACTAAATAGCTGCTGATGGAAGAAAGTGCTGAATTTTTGATAAAGAACACAAACAAGTTCAACCGCTACAAATGTCTATTGATATAAGTAATACAATTGCTTTCAAACGTTTATTTGTAAGTTCTTGTGTATATCAGACATCTGCAATGGAGCAAGAGATCAAAATAACACTTTTGGCTTCAAAATTGACACTACATGTCATTAGTACGAAAAATTCTTACAATTCGACTTCAAAAGTGTCTTCCAAATCGCTCCCCGCTACTCCCCGCGAGGAGATTCTTTTCAAATGCTCGTTTATGTATGCAGAATCGGTTAAAGAAAAATGTAGCTGCCAAGAGCTGCCAAAACAATAGCGCCATGATGATATGTGTATAGTAAAATTGTATGAAAAACATCAATTTTGTTCGGATTTTGTTCGAAGAAATTGACAAAAAATGAAAATGCCTTTAAAATGAAATTGAGCGCTAAATCATGTTCCAATACACTCATATAGGCTAAAACTAGCGGACTACTATGATTTGGTAATTTTTGCCAGGTATTTTCAAATCTGGACCACTGTGAGGAGGGATCACAGGATGAAACCTGGTAGGAATCCAATGATAAACACATGGAGTATTATCGGGTGGAATGAATATTTTCGTAGATAAATCCCTGGGAGAGGCCTTGTATGTGTAAACCACGATATCCGAGATATAAATAAGATCTACTGCAGTTATTTTCAATTTAAAATCGTTTTGACGCATTACTCTTATGCATTTGAATGGTAGTTGGGGGCGCCATCTTTAGGTGTTCTCTGAACCGAGATATTCTTAACAGTATTTTTTTTTCCATCCCATTGCTACTTGTTCGAAGGATTTCTTACTAGAAATTACGTTACCGCACTAAGTTTGCACAAAAAAAAACATTTTTGCAGAAAACACCAAAATTGTACACACCGGACACAGAAAAAAAATCAGCAAACGGAATTGCTGAATTTCAACAAAGAAAAAAATACGATCACAGGATTGACTGATGGGTAGGCCGTCCCTTATTCTGCAAAAATTGGAAATGTTATAAGTTCGTTGTTGGAAAACGATCGTTTAAGCTCAGAAATGATCATGTCAAAATGTGGAGTCCGTAGCTCAATGCAAAGTGGTCCCTCAAAGGGCCTAAAGTTGTCAAAAATTGTATGGGACTACAAAAACATGAAATTTTTTTCGACGAAAAAATACGCTGTTCTACTAAAACCGATGATTTTAGGACCCTACACAGCTAATCGCGTTCGGTAATTTTTACCGAAATCTCAACCGCTGAGCGTTCGGTAATGGATTTTTAACGAAATTCTGTGAAAAAATAACAAATTTCGGTTAAATGTTATCGTTTATCTGTCAAACTCTAACGAACTTCGGTAAAAGTTGCTGCCTTTACCGATTTTTTCCTGTAAAACAAACTTAACGGTTGAGATTTCGGTAAAACATTACCGAAGTCGGTGATTTTTTCTTACTGTGTAAAGGGCCAAAAATGTACTTAGAGTTGCGATATCTGCACTCGTTTTCAAATTATTGAGCAAAATCTTATCTTTGGGATCTGAAAAAAATGGTCAAAGTGCTGGTTTTTCTGAGTTTTTTTTTGTGAATAACTCAAGAACGAGTTGAGATATCGCAATTCTAAGCACATCATCGGTTTTAGTAGAATAGCGTATTTTTTCGTCGAAAAAAATCTCATGTTTTTTAGTCCCATACAATTTTTGACAACTTTAGGCCCTTTGAGGGACCACTTTGCCTTGAGATACGGACTTCAAATTTTGACATGATCATTTCTGGGCTAAAACGATCATTTTCCAACAACGAAATTATAACATTTTTAATTTTTGCAAAATAAGGGACGGCCTACTGATGGGCCAATAACAATTATAAAACCTCGTCATCCTGGGATTGGACTTCGTTATCCATTTGGCACAATTTATGTTGTGTTGCATGTTTGTGTTTTGTACATTTGTAATGTTCTATTTTGTTTCTCGTGCATAAGTACCCAACTGTGGAGCGTTGCGCATTTGTAGGGTTCCACAGTATATATTTTACATAGACGCCCAACTGAATAACCCACGTGTGTGTTATAGTTCCTTTTGCGCGTTATTAGTCCATTGTTTCTTGTTGATCCATCTGGTTTAGGCTAGCTAAACTTAGAGTAGATCAAATATGAGTGTCCGCAACAGTTCAGATAGATAACGGAAAAGTGCTTGCTTGATGACAGTTTTTTGGCCGTTGGTTAATGGCGTTAGATCATACCCTTCACCAAGATTCGCTAACGTTATTGGTTTTGAGTTAGTCTGGTGACATTTTATTGCGCAATTATTTTGGCTTACATAATTTAGTTAGCCTGGTGACAATTTCACACTGAGGTCTGCTCAGCACCAAATAAAATGATCATCAACCGAATTCTCGATAGTATGGTAATGGGATCGTTTCAGAATTTTTCAAGAATCGCGATTTCGATTCTTGAAAAATTAATCCGCTGTTGCTGGTGTTGTGTTACGTTTGTAAAGTAGTTAATAAGTATGAAAAAAAATCTGAAAAAATTCCATGAATTGCATTCTCCAATGCGTGGAACAATCTTCGATTGTATCATGGAGTATGTTACGTTTGTAAATTGTTATGAACATTTCGTCAATTTATTTTGTATGTTATACTGTGGTTTGTTCATCTGTCCCTGAACTATAATGTGCATTTGTAGCGCTCCAGTCATTTTTGGCAGCGGTCCAGTACAAAACACGCAATCCGTCCCCTATCACGGACATCAAATGAAAGACGGTATTGTGTTGTTGCCCGAATCAGCTGCCCCCTTAGGATTAGAAATTCCTAGACCAAACACACGCTATGAAAGCAACTATCACTGCGAACTAAAGGCAACCTGCCAGAGAAAATAAGATTACAGGATTAACTGATGGACCAATAACAATAACGAAACCTCATCATCCAGGACTTCGTTATCCATTTGGATAACCGGGCATAATTTATGTTATGTGTTGTACTTTATGATGTTAGCTTGTGATGTTATGTTTGTGCATTTGTAGGGTTCTATTATATTTTTGTAACAGCGTCCAACGTGGCTCGCGATACGAAATATAAAATAGCGCGTTTGTAGGGTTTTGCCAACAGTTATCCGTATTGTGGCGCCTAACGTGGGGCGCGATGCATTTGTAGTGTGCAGCATATCATTAAAAGATGTATTGGGACCTGTGCTGAAAAATTCATTTCGTCATATCTAAATTCAATCACCTACAGCTCATTTTAGAAGCTGAACCTGAGAATATGGTATATGAAAAACTTGTGCGGCTAGACCAGTTCTGCAAAAAAGTCACGGAAAACAGCTATTTTTCGAATATTTCAAGTAAATGTCACGATCTACCTTCGAAAAATGCCAATGATATTCACGGTGAAATTGGGACTACTCGAGATTTCAGCCTTTCACTATATTAAACAGCAATTAGTGATGGTCTCTTATTGTTGCTACTTTGCCGATCCGTTGCAGAGTTTAAGCCATATTTCTACGTCCGGATTATTGCAGATTCACTAAAGATTTTTTTTATTCGCGGTCCGCATAAAAACGCGTGTTTTTTTACAAAAAAAGATCGTTAATAATCGCATTAAAAAAAACGCGTAAAAAACACGTTATTTAAAAAAAACACGCGTAAAAAAGTTAAGTCAAGGTAGATTTGAAAAAAAGACAAGAGGTTCAGGTGTTTCCAGGATGTTTCACAGGGGCTTTTAGGAGCGTTTGAAGGGGTTACAGGGTGTTTCAGGGAAGTTTAAGAGGCGCTTAAGGAGGTTTCAGGGGTTTGTGAGGGTTCCAGAATGTTTCAAGAGCGGGGGGGGGGGGCTTTTAGGGGCGACTCAAGGCGTTTCAAGAGATTACAGGACGTTTCAAAGATGTTTCAGAAACGGCTTAGGTTACGGTAGCGCACGATTGTAACAAAGCAAACTGACACCCGACCGCGGAAACGAAATTAAGGTAGTGAAAAATGTCGAATGTTTACAAGACTGGATACAGGACGTTTTGGGGAGGTTTCAGGTGCGCTTTCGTGGAAGGGGGGGGGGTGGGGTTTTAAAGGGTTTCAAGATGATTCAGGTGGACTTCTAGGGGCGTTCAAAGCGTTTCAAGGAGATACAGGGCATTTAACAGAGGTCAGGGGTTTTCGGCGGGTTTTAGAGATGTTACAGAGGTATGTATTACATTGGAATCGGAGGGGGTACTAGGGGGATTTCTGAGACATTTCAGGAAGTTTTAAAGAATTTTCGAGGAGTTTCCCAGCTCCGTTTCACATAGCCATTTTCAGGGGTTCATAGGGTTCGAGTGGGGTTATAGGCATTTCAGGAAGTTTTCAAGGATTTTCGGCGCGTTTACAAGACGTTACGTTTTTCCAACAGCGGGGAGAAAAACATGGGGTCCGACAGGGTTTTAGAGGGATTCCCGGGGCATTCCTTGAAACGCCCTAAAAGCCCCTCTGGAATCCTGACACCCATGGGAACTCCCAAAATGCTTCTGAAACCTCCCTGAAACGCCCTGTAACCCCTTGAAACATCCTGAAACGTCCATAATAACCCCTTGAAACATCCTGAAACGTTCATAAAAGTCCACCTAAAACATCCTGGAACCCCCTGAAAGCCCCAGAAGCCTCCTAAAACGCCTCTGAAACCCATTGAAACTCCTTTGAAACGAAGAGGGTATTCTGCTTAGACGGTTCGAACAAATTGGTACAATGTATAGCAATAAGTTCGAAAGAGCATCGCCCTTTTTCAGTCCATCTAAGATTACGAACGATGACGAAATTTCTTCCGCAACTCGATCCGTCAAGCGTCGCAAGAATCAAACTAATCAGTATTACAGGAAAACTATGTTCTATCATAATACTTGAAATCAATAAACAGATGATGGGTCTGCAAGTTGTACAAGTTTATCGAGAATTAGCAGCATCGGGAACATCTGATCCGTCGATCCGTCGTTGATCGGTCCTCAAGAAAACCCAACTGATATTTGCCCACGAAGGGCTCCTCAATCGGCCCCAGTCTGTTTGACAGAATTCTAGACAAATTTGTGTACGCTATAGGGGAATAGATTCGCGCACTTCAGTCGCGAGTTCCACAGCCTGTCCGTCGTCATCGATTCGAATTCTGTTTGTCGCTCTTCCATTCCCACCGTTCAACAATTCCTCGAAGAGATCTCTCTGGCAGCCACCATTGCACAGTGGGAAAAAACAGTGCAAACCGACACTAAATTCTGTATCTCACGAACGCATCCAGTTTTTCTAATAAACAAAACGGTTTTAGGCGTAAAATTGTCTGGAGAATCGAATGAAAGTGGTTAAACAGACCGCACGGATCATTATCCTGCTCATGTTGCCCTAATTCCCCAGTTTTTATTGACTTTTATATGAAACTAGCTCGAATACACTTATGAAACATGAATGCGGTTTACATTGAAGGACTTTTCTGAAAGATTAAGATGTAGAGAATCAATTGGAAGTGATTGTCGTGACCGCATGAATGTACTAATGCTTATTTTACCCTAATTCCCCACACATTATGAAATTAACTCTATAACTCACAAGAAACATATGAGTGGTATGTTAAGAAGCGTTTATTTGGAGGATTATGGATTATGATACAAGGAATCGATTAGAAGTGATTGCAATGACCGCGGGAATGTAATTATGCTCATTTTACCCTAATTCCCTACATATATTGAGTTTTGTATGAAATTACCTATATAACCCACAAGAAACTTATGGGTGGTATGCAATGAAGGGTTTCTTTAGTGGATTATGATACAAGGAATCGATTAGAAGTGACGGCAGTGTCCTCGCGAATGTGATTATGCTCATTTTACCCTAATTCCCTACATATGTTGTATGAAATTAGCTCCATAACTCCCAAAGAATATTATGAATGATTTGCTAAGAGGATTTCAGGATTTGCTAAGAAGGATACAAAGAATCGATTAAAAATGATTGTAGTCACCGCGTGAATGTAATTATGCTCATTTTACCCTAATTCTCTACATATATTGAGTTTTGCATGAAATTAGCTATATAACACACAAGAAACATATGGGCGGTATGCTGTGAAGGAGTTGTTTAGTGAATTAGGATACAAGGAATAAATAAATAAATAAATAAGTATTCAAGAAAAAGTTTCATATAAAAGTCAATAAAAACTGTGGAATTAGGGCAAAATGAGCAGGATAGTGATCCGTGCGGTCTGTTTAACCACTTTCATTCGATTCTCCAGACAATTTTACGCCTAAACCCGTTTTTTTTTTCATTAGAAAAACTGGATGCGTTCGTGAGATGCAGAATTTAGTGTCACTGTGGTTTTTACTGTTTTTTTTCCACTGTGCATTGCTTTACCTGTCAGCAAGTTTCCATCACGGTCGTTGCATATGACGGGAGAAGGCTCTGTATTTCTTGGCACGCCATTGACAATTTCGTAAAATCTCTGCATATTATTCTGTTCCATAGTGTTCTGCGCCTGGGCAATCACATTTTCCTTATGGTATTTTTTTCTTTTTGTAGTGAGTTCATTTATTGAATCAATACATCGCTTACTACTCTGCCGGGTTCCCGACACTAACATCCACAGATTGCAGGCACAGATACAGGCTTGAAATGTACAAATAAAATGCAAATACCGTATGCGTGATAATGTTTGCACCATCGTTAAATAAAATTCCAGTTTTACTTGTGAAGACAATGTATTGGTTTTATTTGCAGGCATTTAAGCTATAACTCATATCATAGTAGTGTCAAAGTCAAGATTAACAATTATTGAATTTATTTTTTTATTTTGACATTGCCTAATGGTGTAGTCATTGACACACAAACAAAAGTTATAATAACTAGTGATTCTGGAATTTGGTACGGATCGATAGTTTTTCGGAAATCGAAAAAAACGGAGGTTGCGTTTGGGCAAATTCAAGACTTTCTTATATGGTGCTACTCGTAGCTCCTGGATGCCATTGGTAATAATGTAAGTTTTTTTTTCTATGGTCGAAGGATCATAAATGCCACCGTAATTTTCCTTTTCGATATGCCATGCCGTTAAGTCGCTGATTTCGCGTTTCTTTGCCATTTTTCTCATTGAGCGCATATAATTCACCCAAATCTTATTTTTGGTGGCAGCGATAGCTTTCTTAATCCATGTTAACCTTGGACGACCAGTGGACACCTTCGGGAATAGTTGCCCTTACTTTTTATCGGTCTAAGACTGTTTTGCGGTTCTCCTGAACACTCCTGAAATGTCTTTTTTAACATTTGCGCGTGGACAAGTCCCGACTACCGCTGCTACCCCTTCATGGTGCAAATTTTAAACTTAAGAAATCGGATTTTTTTACCCGCAACCTACTGTGATATGAGTTAGAGCTTACGTACATGCAATAAAAATCAAGACATTGTGTGTACAGTAGGGTGGGGCTAATTTCAAAAAATCTCTCCGATATATGATTTCTCAAGTCGAAAGTGATCTACTAGTCGAAATAAGTCAGCTGTACAAAAATGAGCGATTTCGGTTGATAAATAGGGGTGGCGCAAAAGGTTCAAGTGAAATTTTCGCTAGAACAAACTTTAAAAAATCATTTCAAATTTAATTTTCAAACTTATTTTTTCTAGACTAAATCGGTGATTCTAGAACCCAATTGGGCCAAATTTGTGCTCAAAATTGCGATATCTCTACTGGTTTCTGAGATATTTAAAAAAAAATGTCGTTTTTCAGTATTTTTTGGGTTGAGTACCAAAATATGACATTTTTTTAATATCTCGGAAACCAGTCGAGATATCGCAATTTTGAGCACAAATTTGGCCCAATTGGGTTCTAGAATCACCGATTTAGTCTAGAAAACATAAGTTTGAAAATTAAATTTTGAAATGATTTTTGAGAGTTTGTTCTAGCAAAAATTTCACTTGAACCCTTTGCGCCACCCCTAAATATCAACCGAAATCGCTCATTTTTGTACAGCTGACTTATTTCGACTAGTAGAACACTTTCCACTTGGGAAATCATATATCGGAGAGATTTTTTGAAATTAGCCCCACCCTAGTGTACAGGTGATATGGGTACCTTATTTGTACGATGGTGCAAACATTATCACGCATACGGTAAAACACCTTAACTGGACGATTTCTGGATTTCTTTTACAAATATATAAGATTTCTCTAAGAATCCTCTCGAGAACAATTTTGGGAAATTCCAGGGTTAGTTCAGGCGAAATGTCTCGAACAATTTCCAGCAAGTTCTTCAAGGAACAAATCCTTGAACATATTTTATGGAAATGTTGCCCAAAGTTTTAGTAGATTCTTAAAGGATGTGTGTAATAAACTCCTGTAAAAAGTCTTGGAGATCCAACAGAAATGGTTTAGAAGATCTGCAAAAAATTTCTGCCAAGGAAGTAAACCATCCTCGGACTGAAAATCTTCTTGATACAGATGAAAAAATGCAGCAAGATTTTTGCCAACAGCTCCAAAAGTTATACTGTCAAGAATAACTCCCGGAATTCCCTGAAAATAATAGTGAAATCCCACAAAAAATGCCAAGTATTTAAAAAAAAACCGTTATCACAGTTGTTTATTGATTTTCACGAAAATGTGCTGTTCGTAAGTTTTATTGAATTGAATCAAACAACTCTCTAGAAAATATGTTAGTGTTTCTACCAAGTTACTACAGAAATATTCTTCCTTCGAAGACTTTCAACTAGAAATCGAAAAGTTCTACCAGAGAATCATCCAGGCATATACAGTGATAGACATTCGTTTAGCCGAGGCCAAAAAATTTTCAAAAAAGTGTCAAGAAACTCATACAAAAGATTTTATGATAAAACTTTTTTATCGTAGTGATAGTATATCTAGTACTGTTTTAAAAAATATGATACATCATACTTACATATACACTGAAACAAAAACGAGGGTAAAAACCCTACAAATGTCATTTTTTACCTAGACATTCGTTTAGTCGAATTATACATTTTTTAGAATTCCATGCTAAAAACTAACAAATATCGAAAAATATCCAACAAAATCATTTTGTATGGTGACCTACATTATAGATCGGCTTGTAAATCATGGATTCAATCGTTTTCGGAAGTGTTGCCATATTAATTTTACATGCATCTAATATAAATATGTCATAATATTGTAAATGTTTCCAAATTGAGATTTGATGTAGTTATTTTTATCGGAAGTGTTTCAAAAGAATCTAATGAAAGTTTCATGACGAGTGCAGGTTGAAAATTTACGAAATGCAATGTTTTTTAACAGAAAAAATAACGCAAACCATAAAAAACTCACATATTTAAGTATTGTTTTAATGAAATATGATGGTTTCACTTGCATAAATCACAGCGTTTACTACTATTACGTCTTCTAATAGCACTCAATGTCTTCTAGACTGTATTCTGGCTGACATAACATACATTGGACGGCTCAAATTTCGAGAAATGGCACCAAAAGTATTCAAATTTCTAGCATGAACTACTTGTTTCATAATTTAGACGTTCTTTTCAAACAAATCATGTTAAAAATGAATGTGGTTCAAATCTCAGACTCATTTATAATATATTTCTTCAGATTGAATAAAATAAGCCAATTGTTTGACCATATATTGCATTTTTATAAGACCATCTGCTTTTAAATAAACAGGGTACAAAAAATTCTGACACTTCTAGCAGTTCTTTCACTTAGCAGTCTTCTAACTCATTTGGTAATGCTAGTATCAAGCAGGTATACTCCACAGGCATTAGGGCACGCCTTTATTTCAACGCAGAACTATTTATTTTAGCTTTTATCAATCCCATTTTAAGGTTTAACCAACCAAAAACCAATATACTTTATTTTTTCATGACATTTTTTGCAATAATTTGAACATTTCTAACACTAATTCTGTGCCATATTTTCAAAACTGCTATTCTAGCTTACGTTTGAGTGTTTACAGAAATCATTTTTCTTAAAAAAATGTTTATTATCGCTTCTCCTTATCGGGACATTTTTTTTATAATATTTCTCTAATTTTCACAAATAAATAAACTTTTAAGGTCAATTATCTTGCTAACACGTCATAAACTAAATGCTTTGGGGTATATCCTCGAAATATACTCACGAAATCGCAAAAAATCTATTGAAAACCATTTTTTTATTTACCTCGGCTAAACGAATGTCTAGGCAAAAAATGACATTTGAAGGGTTTTTACCCTCGTTTTTGTTTCAGTGTATATGTAAGTGTGATGTATCACATTTTTATAAAACAGTACTAGATATACTATCACTACGATAAAAAAGTTTTATCATAAAATCTTTTTTATGAGTTTCCTGGCACTTTTTTGAATTTTTTTTTTGGCCTCGGCTAAACGAATGTCTATCACTGTAGTAAACAAACAAGTACAACGCTACGGTTGTAACTTCAGCAGGAAAAATTGGCGTATTTTCCAAGAAAAGATCGTCGAAACGTAATATTCAAATTAATGGAGAATAGTAACTTAACAGCAAAAAATATGTGGAATGCCTGAAATAGTGATCAAGTCACTTAAAAGGTACTTTCTAACAGGCCTGTAACATATTGTATTGAAGATTTTATGACGACTATTAATTTCATCAGATGTTTTGGCGAGCTGTTATCAACTAACGGCTTTGCTTTTGAAGTCTACTTTATTTGAAATAAAACTCTCGTTTTTTTAGTAGAAATTGATTTACCTAACAATATTGCTTATATGGTACATTTGTTTGAAAATCGGCAGCATGCTGAATTAATATAATTGTAAACAGCTTAAATGGTGATAAAAAAAAGTGGTTGGGCCTTTTTTTACCTTAATGATAATGTTGACAAGTTATCTCAGTGCATTTGATAGTATGATCTCTGCATGGTACATATACATATTCAATTTAATTATGTCGCATGTAAGTATCTTACCGTGACCGATCTTAGGAGTTGTACGGAACCTAGGTCCTACCTGTAAACAAATGAAAAAAAAAAGAGTTAGTACTTAATAGTTAAGTATTAGGTAGGTACATTTATATTTCTTTCTTCAAAATACATATATCCTAATCATATCTGATAGAATGATATAGTTTCATTTTAGTACTTTGAAATACCAATACATCTGCACTCAGTGCAATTACCTTAATGTAGCCATACCATGACATCTTGTGCAGTATAAAAACAAATTCCAAATAAATCCACCTAAAATTGGAATATATAGAAAGCCCATGGGCACACCGGCGGGCAAAATCTGTTTCTCTCAGGCCACGAGGTGGCAAAACTCCTAGCACCTTCTGCTATCGGATCCCACAGTTCCCACGTTATTGATGCAGAGCTGCTGGATCGAACCTAATTAGCTGACCCAGTCCCAAGGCCAAATCGGAATTTAATAAACCACCGATAAAAATATCGTTCCGGTTCGGGATCGCTGGTTTGGCTTCGGTTTCGACCTGGTGTGGAAGGCGGAAGGTGAACACCATTTTGTGTGCGTTTGCTGATTGCTTTCAATGAAAAATCACTCAACCTGCCACTAGAGTGCGCGATATCTCTTTTTCGATATCATAAAGTTGGACCAAAACATCACCGACGAACGAGCGCTTCTTGAAGTGCCTCTGCGCGCCTCTATACTAATGCACAGTGCATAAACGAACGGTCCACGGCGTCCGAACGGTGCTGCCAAAACACGTGAGCCAGAATGGGACGATGGACGCAGCCGGTGCGCGCGGTGGTGCAGAAGGCATCCTGGTAAGAGTCCGGCAAACACCGCACCGGAGGGAGGTGATATACTGCTCCAACACACCGAGAAACGAGTGTTGAATTATAAATAATGATGAGCAAGCAAATGTGCTCTTCTCGTGTCACCCCCAACCAACCAAGCGACTGGCTGCTATCTACTAGGTATCGAAGCTGACAGTTTCGACCGGTCGACGGGGACATAGTCCCCGTTCCCTTGGTGGTACCGATCCCGGCCTGCGATACCACCGCTAGTCTCGATAAAGTCCAGGAAGGAGGTGACATGCCACGGCGAGGAGAATCTGGCCCTGAGGATGACCTACGCTGCTGCAGCCAGACGATGGAGAGACGAAGAACATGTCGTCCTCAGCAGAATGTTGTATTTATTCTCCCAGCAACCGAATGAACGGGCGAACGTACCTCTAGATATCCAGCACGAATCGCGCCAACATTGGACACCAGCATTGAGGACAAGTCGAGCTTCTTGTGTTTTCGATTTTTGCTTCTTGCTTTTTTGGTCCTAAGGCGGCCACACCGGCGTGCTTGTGGCCAACCCACACAGCGACAATGTATTTATATTCTTCTTATAATTGAGAAAGCTGTCGGTATCATTACAATCGGAAATAAAGCCTTTAGGCGGAGTTCTACCCGGTCTTCAATTTCATTGCATATGACACACGTCCTTCAAAACGATGCAAAATTGTCATTTTGGCAAGCATACGGTTCAGTTTGTATTATAAACAGTGACAATTTTGTCGGGTTTTTATAGAATAGCTTGCAGGTCACAGCGATATCCAGGGGAGCATCCTATGAACCATTTGATGATTATAAGGTGGAAGCAACACTACGCAAAACACCGCTATGACGCAGACACGAAAATAAAAAATAAAAAAACTCTAATAATAGAGATCCTTCTAGAGTCAGTACAGTCGTGGATGTCACAAAAACCCTCCACAAATTTTAGCCTTCCATTCCTAATACCAAACACTTTGCCCATGGTGCTTGTTGAGATGCAAAGTACTGCCGGATTTCAGTGCTTACGGTACTTCCTGGTTTCCAGTACTGGTGAAAATAAATCGATGGTGTTTGTGAGTCTTAACATGTTCTCTTCAACCCTCCTAAGCTGTTAGGTTTTCGGCGTAGTGCACGTTCAGCGTGGCTGGCTGGGTCATATTGACCCCAACATCCTACTAGGGTTAAATAGCATTACATCAGTTCCAAAGAAGAAAACTATCATAATACCTAATATAAAGGAATAGGTTGGAAAAACTTATAATTAGAAGGCACGAAATGTTGCTAATTGACAAATTGAGAGATAAAATTTGTGAAAAAAAAATCGCGTTCTGGTGGGATTCGAACCCACGACTCCGTATTCGCTAGACCGGCGCTTTAACCAACTAAGACACGGAACAAGTAATGATTCTGCGGAATAGAAAGCCAAACTGACTCCGAAGCCGCACCGTGAACACTCCTATTTCATAAACTCATCTCTCTTTCGGCTTAGATGCCAATCCACAACACACTCCCGTTTGTGCCCACTAACTACAAGTGACTAACGCAAGAAGCCGACGCATACTAATTGGACACCAAAATAACAAACTGCCTGGTGGCTAGGTATGCGGAGTGCGAGAGTAAGTCTCGGCTTGCATAAAAATAATTCGCTCTCACTTGTAGTTAGTGGGCACAAACGGGAGTGTGTTGTAGATTGGCATCAAAGCCGAAAGAGAGATGAGTTTGTGAAATAGGAGTGTTCACGGTGCGGCTTCGGAGTCAGTTTGGCTTTCTATTCCGCAGAATCATTACTTGTTCTGTGGCTTAGTTGGTTAAAGCGCCGGTCTAGCGAATACGGAGTCGTGGGTTCGAATCCCACCAAAACGTGTTTTATTTTTCAAAAATTTCATCTCTCAATTCGTCAATTGGCAACATTTCGTGCCTTCTAATTACAAGTTTTGGGGTCAGTTTGGCTTTCTTTTCCGCAGAATCATTACTTTTTCTGTGGCTTAGTTGGTTGAAGCGCCGCGCAGTGTACATATTGGAGCGAAAAAACGGACGCAATTCAATTCCAGTCGCTAAGCAATCGACAGATACCCATTCCTAAGCAAAAAACTCTGGGGAATCGAACGGTGCCAACCCCTTTCCAGATAAATGTATCTCATTTTGGCAATTTTTTCCTAAATTTGTCAAAAATACTTGGACATATCAAACTTACATCCAAAGGTGGGCAAAAACCGTAATATTTCAAAAAACTTCATGTACCAATAACCGACAACTTGGTTTAGCAAATGTTTTACATTTTTTATCACAATAAGTGTCTCACTTTGTCCAATATCCCCTATAAAATGAAAATAGTTGAAAAGTTCGGATGCTTTTGAATAAAAAAAAACATGCAAAATCGTTCAAAAGTCATGCTACTGCATGGAGAAACGCCAAACGGGTCGTGTCTTGTCAATCACAATCAGAGATGGTGTCCCATTTTGTCCATTATCCCCTATGAATAAAGAATATTTGAGAATTTCGGATGAATTTCAATAAAAAAAACATGCAAAGTCGTTCAAAAGTCGAGCTACTTAATGGTAAAAACCCAAAAAGATCAACACTTGTTTATTATATTTAGAAATGATGTCTCATTCTGTTCTTTTTCCACTACAAATCAAAAATACATAAAAATATTCAAAGACAAAAAATATCATACTTTTGAACGACTTCGTATGGTTTTTTATTGAAATTTATCTGACATTCTTAAATATTCTTAATTTATAGCGGATATTGGACAAAATGAGACAACATCACTGAATGCGATGGACAAGAGATGATCTATTTAGGGTTTCTCCATTCAGTATCACGACTTTTGAATGGCTTTGCATGGTTTTTGTGTTGAAATTCATTCGAAATTCTCAAATATTCCTTATTTATAGGGGATATTGGACAAAATGGGACATTATCTCTGAATGTAATGGACAAGACACAACCCGTTTGGCGTTTCCCCATGCAGTAGCATGATTTTTAACGACTTTGTATGGTTTTTTGTTTAAATTTATCCGAAATTCTCAAATATTCTCAATTTATAGGGGATATTCGACAAAATGAGACACTTATTGTGATCAAAAGTGAAAACATTTACTAAACCAAGTTTTCTAACATTGCTACATGAAGTTTTTTTTTTTAATATTCAGGGTTCCTCCCAACTTTTATAGATTTAAGTTTGATATATTCAAATATTTCTGACAAATTTAGGGGAAAATTGCCAAAATGAGACACTTGGAGATGTTTTTCAGGAAAGGGGTTGACACCATTCGATTACTCGGAGTTTTTTGCTTAGGAATGGGTATCTGTCGTTTGCTTAGCCGGAACTGAATTGCGTCCGTTTTTTCTTGCTCGAATTTGTACACTGTGCACCGGTCTAGCGAATACGGAGTCGTGGGTTCAAATCCCACCAAAACGCGATTTTTTTTTTTCACAAATTTCATCTCTCAATTCGTCTATTAGCAACATTTCGTGCATTCTTAGTTTTTCCAGTATGATTCAGACATACCAGTAAATCTGGTAAAATGCCAGTAAAATGGGCAATACGTGTCATTGTAAAGGAATAGTATGTATTGCAGTTTATGGAATCCAATGTGAAAAAAATGTTTAAGCTCAAAAGCTTCTTGAAAATCCCAGAATAATATGAGAAAGTTTTAGGAAACTGGCAATGGTGTGCGGAACAAATAGGTGTATTTCATTATGTCGTGCGCTGCAAGTCTCTTGTCACCCGTCGTATGCACTCTCTCTTGGCTCTACCGAAGATTGTTTAAAAAGCGTTTCAGACGAGATCCTGTTGGGCCTTGAAGGATACCATTGTGTTAAAAAGGGATTCAGTGACGTTTGAGGAAGTTTAAGGCGTATTTTAGGGGTATTAGGGGTATTTGAAACTCCTATCCCGTAACGTGGGTAAATCACCTTGGAATGGAATTCCAAGAATTCGGGGGTTTTAGATTTGATTGTTTCAACGGGCTTAATGGGCATTTCAGGGGACGATTAATGGGGTTTCATAAGGGGTATGTGGGAGCACACCACGGGATAACAGGGGGTGTCAAGGCATGTCAAAGGGTTTTGGAAGCATTTCAGGTAATTTCGGGAGGTATCAGAAGCTTTTGGGCTTTCAGAGGGATATGAGAGCGTTTCAAGTGGTGCATTATTGACTCGCGTTTTCGAGGGTACCGATCTTCACAAAATGCACCATGTCGAAAATGATACGCGAAGTTTACACCACGAGTGAGCAAGCAATGAGTAGCTATTTAAGCTCTGTATGTCGTTTGGATGATTAAATCTGTGCTTTTGATATTTGCAGGGCAGCCATTGTGATGGCCATCTTTGGATTCTCTCATATAAGTCCTTTTGCCACTCCACTCGAATTCTCATGAAACTTTCCTTAACCCTTTAGAGACAGATGGGTCATATGTGCCGTGCCCAGCTGAGAAAATCGACCATCACAAACATATTCTAGACCAGCGAGGTTGCATTCAGAAAGGTGACAATTCCGTCTCCAAAGGGTTAAACCACCTTGAAACTTTTAAAACGCTCCCTTTTAAATACTCTAAAGCGTCTCTGAAATCCCATGATATCCCCAGGAAAGATCTTGGAAAGAGCCCTGGCCCCAAAGGGCCAATAAACACCACTTAGAACCCCGACACGAATGCACCCTTCAGGTGTAAAGTGTCGTAAATACATTAACAAACAAACAAACCACTTAGAACCTCTGAAACGATTATGAAATGAAATTAACTGCTCATGAAATGTGCAGTAGACCTGTCCAATTTTTAAAACATCTCTGATTCTCAAGTCTACATTTTGATTGGCATCCAAAAATAAGTAACCGGTCAAAATATCACCCAAATCGATTGAAATTAAGAGGTGAATCAAATCAATTTTATGTTTTCCGATTATTTTAAAATTTCAAAAAATCATAACTACACCAAAAACTTGTAGATTTTCTTCGGCAAGGCCATAACGATACTGCAGAGATACTATTATGGATTCCACTAGAATTCGAGAAATTTTCAAAAATATCTTTCGAGAATTTGGCATGTTTCCTCTGGGAAATCGGTCAGGAAGCACTTCATAATGATTGCCAGAAATTCTTCCATTTTTTTACCTATTTTTTCAGAAAATTAGTTATAGCAAAACGTCAGAATATCTCCAGGGTTTGCTGTATTTTTTTTCCTAAGAACTCTGATTTCAATTAGGGAATCCTACAGAAATCGTTTCCATCTTACCTTTTTTTGACTGCAGGTCATGAAAACGATTCCTTTAGAAAACTGTTTGAAAATTCGCCACAAATTTCGAATTTATGACGAAAAAGTTACGAAAATGAGTTATGACGAATATGTCACTTCTGATATCATGACGTTAACGACGAATACATATGAAAGTGTCTCACCCTTAAAAATAGTCAAAATTGCCAATACCGTTACGACGAACCTCTTCTTGCAATCATTTATATAACATCATGACCCAGAGTCATGGAACCATGAACCATAAAGCAGCATCATAAAATCTTGTATCAGAACGAGCTTTCCACTCGTTACACAAGATTGGAAAACCACTTTTTATACCCATTCATATCGGTGGAGTTTCATGGTAGAACACTTTACTATTACTTTACTATTACTTTAGAGCTTTTAGTAGAACTTGTTACTTCAGACTCTAGTTTAATTTAAAAACACTTCACTAATACTTTACTTTTGCAAAAGAAAATAAAAAATGAATAACTCTTTTAAAGAAAAACTAGAACAACAAAGTATTCTGAAAAGGTTAGTTATCTGACAACTCTAATCCCATACAAAAAAAAATTAACAATAAATTATAAATGCTAAGCACAAACTTCATAAAAAGGGCTTATGTTAAATCGACTGTAACATAAATAAACTATTTTCATGTAAGCAGTTATCAAATGAACAGACGACGTTCTTCGTTTGTCCAACGTTTGTTCATTTAACCACCGCCAGCACCACGCCAATGCTGAGTACAAAAAGTGAGATTTTTTCAACGTGTTGTACAAAACACAACAGCGCGATCGCTTGAGGGTTAATGACTATGTATTCGAAAATAGTTATAAAGGTATATGAATTCATAAATTTTCGTCATGATTCTAGAGTATATGAGGCTCAATTTTTCACTCTGTCGATGGAACCAAAATCGTAAAAAAAACAAATATTAGTTTTATTAATAAGGCTTAGGGCTGATTTCTTCACTCTGGCTTAAGCGTTAAACCAGGTTTAACTGTATGGGTAACCCTGGCTTACCGGTTAAGCCGAGGTGAAGAAATCGGCCCTTATAGTTTCATAAACTTTCGTCCTGTTTCAGAGAACAAGCGAAAAGATTGTAAGCCACAATTTGTCTTCTCAGGCTCTAATTATGGAAAACGTAACGTCGAGGTTATGTTACGGCACAGCGATTGTATTATGCCGCTTTTTCATAGCGTATTTTCATAACCTAAAGACACACATTTATCGCCAAATTATTGCCCTTTTTGCCAGTTTGTGGTTCCGCATGTTTACCCATGAAGCAGCTCCAGAGAACGTCTTTAAAGCGACTGTAGAAATGCCGATATAAAATTTTGCCAAAACTACCTCAAGGATGTTCCTCGGAGAGTACATCGTTTTTTTTAGAACAGTACAGTACAAATTTCACCATCGAAATTGTTTTAGGATCCATGAGAAATGGGCTTCTGTAGTTAGCCAAGTGGTTAAGGCTATGGATCGCCAATCCGGAGACAGCGAGTTCGATTCCCGTTCCGTTCAGAAAAAAAAATCTACTTCCTGGTCATAGTGTATCATTGTGTTTGCCTCACAATATACAAATTCATGCAATGGCTGGCATAGGAAGCCCTTCAATTAATAACTGTGGAAGTGTTGCATAAACACTATGTTGAAGAGAGGCAGGCCAAGTTCTAGTTGAAACGTCGAGAAGAAGAAGATCCATCAGAAATAACTTTAAAAAAAACTCAGTTTTTTATTTGCAGACCTCGGCTGTGCAAATCTCGGTTTCTGAATTTTAACCGAGACTTAGCTAATAAGTCTCTAATAAATATTTGATCCTGTGTACTAACAACTTAACCTTAATTAAATTAATTAATTATCGATTTTTTCCGGCTTAACCAGCCGAATGGAAGTTTTACTTTATTCCAAAAGCTAGACTTTACATATACTGGCGTGAGTGAGAAATGGACAAATTGAGGTGAAATTTGCGAAAAAGTTACTCGTCCTCTCGGTGAGACTCGAACTCACGACTCCTACTCACTAGACAGGCGCGTTGCCGCTACGCCACGAGAAGACTCGAAGACGTAGCTGCTAACCTGAATTCAAGTTCAACACAAAATTCCGAGGTTATCTTTTCCACAGATTGCACCCCTTTCGGATGGAATGAGATGTACATCCACACTACGCATATATTGTATATGTAAAGCCTAGGCGAGAGCGCATTGTTTTTTGTGTGTTGGAAGTCCACACACCTCTCATCGACGACTGTGTCGAAGAGATCGCGTGGTGAGCGGAAAGCTTCCAACGGGTCGCGACGTTCTCAAACGACCGGTTACGGAACATGAGTCCGTTGCTCGATGACATAATTAAATTAATTAATTATCGATTTTTGCGGCTTAACCAGCCGAATGGAAGTTTTACTTTATTCCAAAAGCTAGACTTTACATATACTCGCGTGAGTGAGAAATGGACAAATTGAGGTGAAATTTGCGAAAAAGTTACTCGTCCTCTCGGTGAGACTCGAACTCACGACTCCTACTCACTAGACAGGCGCGTTGCCGCTACGCCACGAGAAGACTCGAAGACGTAGCTGCTAACCTGAATTCAAGTTCAAAATCGATAATTAATTAATTTAATTATGTCATCGAGCAACGGACTCATGTTCCGTAACCGGTCGTTTGAGAACGTCGCGACCCGTTGGAAGCTTTCCGCTCACCACGCGATCTCTTCGACACAGTCGTCGATGAGAGGTGTGTGGACTTCCAACACACAAAAAACAATGCGCTCTCGCCTAGGCTTTACATATACAATATATGCGTAGTGTGGATGTACATCTCATTCCATCCGAAAGGGGTGCAATCTGTGGAAAAGATAACCTCGGAATTTTGTGTTGAACTTGAATTCAGGTTAGCAGCTACGTCTTCGAGTCTTCTCGTGGCGTAGCGGCAACGCGCCTGTCTAGTGAGTAGGAGTCGTGAGTTCGAGTCTCACCGAGAGGACGAGTAACTTTTTCGCAAATTTCACCTCAATTTGTCCATTTCTCACTCACGCCAGTATATGTAAAGTCTAGCTTTTGGAATAACTTAACCTTGCTTTTGCATCACGTTGGCAGGAGCTCGCTGACGTAGTATACGGTTTGGGTCAAAAATGACCCTAATGCCAAAGGAGGGTTAAGAATGGTGGCTCCCAAGGAGGAAACAAAGGATGAATGTAGAATAAGGCCGAACAGAACTGTAAGTGGAGCCGAGGCACTTCCGGAACTGCTTGAGAACGCTATTGTACAACTACATGGCGCTGACCACGTCCTTACAAAGCCGTCGCACCGTAATACATATGTTTCTTTAATATCATAATACGTGGATTAATCCCAGTAGTTTAACCTTACAACCCAACCACGATGATTTACTCGTAGACTGTCCGATTCTGACTGTGATGCCATCACCGCCACCACCGCCAGGGAGGTGAGACCATCCATGTAAGCAACAACCCACTGACTGTGCTGTTGAGGTTTGGGGTCCCACGTGATCCAAACCGCCACCGCCGCCCGGTGGGATAGGATTGAACGCGCGCGCTTCTGACTGACCTGACTAGTTGGTGACGTCATTACTCAGTCGTAATCAGCAGCGATCGATCTCCTTGACCGGCGCACAGTGGGACGAAATCAAAAAAAGTGGGACATGGGTATTTACTCAGAAACTATTGGAATTAGCGTTATGTGGTCTTCTACAATGTTTCTTCATTTTACAAGTACTTTATTTTGATGTAATAAAATTTCACTTAAGGGTGGTATACACTTAGATAAAAAAATTAACTTTTTTATTTTACGTCAAAATTGAAAAATGTCTAAGAAAACATTGTAGATAATGTATTTAGAAGAAACTTTGTCGAAGACCAAAAAATTCTGTCTCGCAGTTTAATAAAGTTATAGGGCAAAAATGGTGTATATGTCCCTTAAAATCGATTCTTCGAAATATCTTTTTAGAATGAATTTTCCCAGTTTTCCAATGTTCGGCAAAGTTGTAGATACTGTAAAAATACACATTTTTTCTGAAGACAGCAAATGGCTATCTTTTCGTTTAAAAGACTTAGGAATGTTTTTCTTATTTTTTTATACCAACTTTAGGGGGATAGATCATACAGAATAGCGGCTATTAGCAGCTAATTTCCACGTTATGTTTTGCATGAACTTACACCCTTTCGATACATATGCAAATCACAACGGGATCGAGTGGGATTCACTACACTTTTTCAATTTATGTATCTTAAGATTTTAACACAAATACCCCACTTAACAAACAGTATGTTTGAAAGATTTTTTCATTTTTTATTTTTTTTATTTTGCCTTTGATCTGCAAAGTTGTAGATGCTCAAAAATACACGGTTTTACCAAATAGACCAGATTGCAGAGCTCGATTATGTAAAAAACATCAAATCCTGAGAACTAATAGGAATAAAGGCAAATTAAAAAAAACAGTTATTTGGAGATAATATTTTTTTCTACTACCGCGGTTGGCACAAGAAGGTGTGGAGCGCAGAGAGCACGATGGGCGGGCCAGGTGGAGCGTGACCTAGCGAGCATTGGGCGCGACCGAGGATGAGAGCGGCAGCCACAAACCGAGTATTGTGGCGTACTATTGTTGATTATGTCTTGTCTTAATGTGATGTTGAACAAATAAATGTATGTATGTATGTATCACTTTTCTTCTTCAAATTACACTCTGACACACTCTGACTGACCTCGATATATCTAAAATCAGAACACGTACAAAAATACCGCCTCCAGAAAAGTTGTTGCTTATTTGGGCTTAATAACTTTGCTGAAGACAGCATCTTTGTAAGTCCTCAGGATTTGGATATATTGGGGTCAGTCAATGTGGTGCAATATTGATGCAATATTTTTTGTAGGTCTATACTTATGCCGGGTAGTGTATTTCTATGCATCTACAACTTTACTAATCAAATACAAAATAAAAAAAAATGTTTTGAAATCATCTTTCAAACATAGTGTTTGTTAAGTGGGGTATTTGTGTTAAAATCTTAAGATGCATAAATTGAAAAAGTGTAGTGAATCCCGCTCGATCCCGTTGTGTTTTGCATATGTATCGAAAGGGTGTGAGTTCATGCAAAACATAACGTGGAAATAAGCTGCTATTAGCCGCTATTCTGTATGATCTATCCCCCTAAAGTTGGTATAAAAAAGTAAGAAAAACATTCCTAAGTCTTTTAAACGAAAAGATAGCCATTTGCTGTCTTCAGAAAAAATGTGTATTTTTGCAGTATCTACAACTTCGCCGAACATTGGAAAACTGGGAAAATTCATTCTAAAAAGATATTTCGAAAAATCGATTTTAAGGGACATATACACCATTTTTGCCCTGTAACTTTGTTAAACTGCGAGATAGAATTTTTTGGTCTTCGACAATGTTTCTTCTAAATACATTATCTACAATGTTTTCTTAGACATTTTTCAATTTTGACGTAAAATAAAAAAGTTATTTTTTTTATCTAAGTGTATACCACCCTTAAGTGAAATTTTATTACATCAAAATAAAGTACTTGTAAAATGGAGAAACATTGTAGAAGACCACATAACGCTAAATCCAATAGTTTCTGAGTAAATACCCATGTCCCACTTTTTTTGATTTCGTCCCACTGTGCGGCGCGGCAATGCACGACCAACCGCACATTGCCCACAACAAGGACTAGAACACTAGCTCGCGGACATCGCATCAATCGCGCGCGGACAGCGAGATTGATCGCCGATTCGGCACTAGTGTAAATACATAGTGTTTGGTTGACTTATTGTTTAAATTAGAGCTGCTGCCAAATCGTTGCTGCTGCTGCTGCTCCGTTTGCGCACCAGTGGGCCGCGATGGCGGCGACGGCGATGGCTTGAAAATGTCATTAAACCGACAGTGAAATATGGATAACGGATAAACATTGTTTCGTGATTTACAAGCCAGCCAGGGTCCCCGATCGTGCACAAAAATGTACGATAGTAATAATGCCCCGACGGACGCCGACATTGAGGAATGTCTTCCTGCTTATTGGCCGCCGAAAGACCACCGATTGATTGATTTTCTGGCAAACCGCACAGCTTGGGTTGGTTTACACTGATTTGTATAACTCGAGTCGAACGACAAGCTGGTTGTGTATGTTTAGATTATAAGAAAAGAATTGGCATTGTGGGTTGGAACTTTTGTTTTGCGTGGTCAGCATTACGTAAATGATTGCTTTCCGTGTATGGCATGGCATGTTTATGTCAGTGGTTGGACAAAACAAAGTTGGATAATTAAAATGCTAATCAATGAGTTCATTGACACAAATAAAATATTGTTTTAATTCACACAATAAAATAGCAATATTAATATCACATGAAGAAACACTAAGGGCCGATTTCTTCGCCCTGGCTTAAGCGTTAAACCAAGTTTAACTATATATATTGTGGGCTTCGTGGCCGTGCGGTTAGCGGCGTCAGTCGTCTAGGCGTTTCGTGTAAGCCTCGGAGTGCGGGTTCGATTTCCGCTCCAGTCGGGGAAAACTTTTCGTCAAACGGAAAATTCTCCATTGGGCCACTGGGTGTTATGTGTGTTGTCCGTTGTCTCGTGTTAGTGTAATGTTCAGTCTGTGCAGCCTCTGGCTGAAGACGGTGTAGTGTCTTTTTTATATGGGTAAGCCTGGCTTACCGGTTAAGTCGAGGTGAAGAAATCGGCCCTAAGGATATTACTTAAGCAGCAGCTTTGAAGAAAACGTCTGGATATGTGGAGGTGTGTTGGGAAAAGACCGTGGTCCATTGATTGTTCCCCAAAAACTTCCTTGAACATGAACCATGAAAATATCCGGTGCACTGGTTTGGTTTATTATGAGATTTATGCGCTCAAAATTAAGTAGGTGCTAATGTCGGCTATGTGGTGGCCATCTTGGGATTCTAACGAGCTTGTCCTTGAGAATCTCCAAGAGTTCCTTTGAGTATAGAAATAGTAGCGAAATCAAACTGGAACGTCTCGAATCCGATCTGAAACAGCCAGAAACGATCATGGAATGCTTTAAAACGCCTCTCAAATCTCCCTAGAAAGCAGTGATCCAGAATGTATTTTCAAAAACTGTAGCCTACCTTGAACGGTGGAATCCCTCAATACGCCTCTGTAACCCGCTGGAAATCCTCTAAAACGTCCTGAAATGGCTCCATAAATCCATGAAACCATCTCGGACCCCCTGTAATGCACATGAGAACCCCAATAACCTTCAAAAACGCTTCTGTAACGGATCTGAAAACCACTGAAAACCCATTGAATCTTCCTGAAATGCCTCCGCAAACCACCTCGGACTCCATGTAACGCACCTAAGACCTTCCCAGGCAACCAGGTGTCGCATAAGGATGCACACAGTACGTCTTATAAAGTACTATTATAAGTTACCATCGCAGATACGTACGTAGATTTTATGGACTTACTGTGATGTATCTGTAAAAGTCGTATAACAATACGAATCAACTTTTGTAAGGTATGTAAGATTGTAAGGTATCCCGTACCGTTCGCTTGATACTTTTCATATTATTCCAGTTCAAGTCGCATTGATGTACGAATGCAATCGCATAAATGTAAAAAAAACTCGTTAAGGGTGCATACAAACTTACGTAATCTAGAATCTTTTCGTTGACCTAATGCGATTCGATATGTGTTATCAAAGAAATAGGTGCTGTTGGTCTGCTAAAAAGCTTTAAAAAAGTGAACAGTCACTATTAAGTTACTATTAATTCGCATAAGACTCTATATTACGTCACAACACCGTACATCGCATAAGATATCGCTTCAAGGCATATGGCGTTATTATTGTACCGCTAATGCACGTAGACCACCTCCACTTTTGCACGCGAAAGACAAGCGATGTAATTTTATCTCATAAAAGTAGGTATAACACGACTTTTCGAACCCTCTAAGCAGAATACCCTCTTCGAATGAGTGTAATCAGTTTTGTACCTTTTCCGGAATCCGGATAATAGGGCGGAATTAAAAGGTACAAAACTGATTATACGGCCGGGGCCCGTGGCTACACGTTTGCTTCATAAGCGGATGGTCATGGGTTCGATCCCAGCCCCGGCACTTCGTCAGTTGCTCTTCCCTACGAGAGCGGGTGGCACTTGACCCTCTTCTGAGCTCTTATAGCTCAAACAAACCCGGATAATTGGATATTGGCGAACCGCAACCCATAATGGACGACCCCCAATCGGACTGGAAAAGGAACAACAGCCACACATAATTTCATCATCGTGCTTATCATTCTACCAAGGACAGGGTAGAAAAGTGAAAGCAGCACAAAGGCAAACCAGTTCTCGATATAGTAGAGTAAGAAAAAATAATAGAATACATTTAGGCGCTGTACAAAGTGTAAGTGCAGCCGCCAATACGAATCGCTCACGTAGTGCCCTAGTGGACAAAAGAGCTGTAAAATCGGTTAAGTGGTTAAGAATAAAAAAAAACGATTACACTCATTCGAAGGTATAACACGGTCATAAACTTCATTATACGTCTGGGTCCGAAAACCCCTGTATCGCCTCCGAAACCCCCTGAAACTTTCACTTCGAAAAGCCCCTGAAAATCCCTCGGCTCCCATGTAACACACATAGTGTTCGAAACCCCCGAAAACGCCTCCGTAGCCTCGTGAAGATCATCTGAAACTTTCTGAAATGCCTCCGGAAACCCCCTGAAACCACCTCAAAGCCTGTGTAAAGCACCTGAAACCCTCCCGAAAATGTCTCTAAAGCCCTCTGTTACGCCTTAGAATCTCCTCTCCTTCTGAAACTCCCTTGAGAGCTCTGTGAAACCAAGCATGGCCCTCCTTAACCCTTTGGGGACGAATGGGTCAAATGTGCCCAGCCGAGAAAATTGACCAACAGAAACGTGTTCCAGTCTCCGAAGGGTTAAAATTCCTAGCCACTAGCCCTACTTAAACTACTTTGCAACATTGAAGTCCATTAATAAATTATAAACTGAATCGATTTACCTAATAAATCCATTATAGCCCAATCCAATTAGGTAAAAATATTTTTATGCAATTCCGACGCATAACCTAAATGGAGGTTTGAGAGGGAGTAAATCCAGAAAAAAGACCACGTGACTTATGGACAGCCTCTGAGGAAAACGAAACTTTCCTTCCAAACCAAGGAAGTAAGACTGCAACACGTATTGCCAAAGCCCTGAAAGGCCATGATGTTCTTCTCCAGTACCTTGCGAAGAAGAATCACACATTTTCAACGCACGAAGTTATAAAGATTCTAGAAAAAAGTATATTTATCCGATAGCCAACTTTGAGCTGTTATATCTCCGGATTCAATGAACCGAATGCAATGAAATTTTGACCATTTACGACTTATATAATGAGCTCTTAAAAACGTTTGACACAACTTGAAATTATTCACAAGAGAAAAAGTTATAACGATTTCATTTATTTTATGATTTTTTAGTAAATTGGTCCATTTTTAATATGCATCCCATAACTTTTTCAATGAATTGCCGGCTTTGTTGTTACTTTCATTCAAAACATATTTATATACAAGATAATTAGAGGGAATATAAATGAACTATTATTAGCATCTTGAATTTAGAAACGATGTTGAAATTTAAGAAAATTTGATGTTTTATTAGAAAAATAGTCTAATCGTTATATTTTTCTTCCGTGTTAAGAATTTTAAGTTAAGTCAAAAGTTTTTCAAAGCTCATTATATAAGTCATAAATGATCAAAATTTCATTGCATTCGGTTCATTGAATCCGGAGATATAACAGCTCAAAGTTGGCTATCGGATAAATATACCTTTTTCTAGAATCTTTATAACTTCGTGCAGAAGAGCCCGTTCTTTTCCAAATTTTGTCCACTGATACACAACTAGTTGTTCCATTTACAGTAAAAATTTGAGAATATTTGATGCACTTTTCGAAAAGTTACAGCTATTTGAATATTTTTTGAGAAGGGAAAATTTTGCCTGTCCCGATCATTTTGTCTATCCCCTGTACACTACTTTTTTTCTCGTTTCACATTCTTGTTCGTGGGGGCCCCCGAAACGTGGAGGCCCGGGATCGTGGCTCCCTGACCTCTCCCTAAATCCGACCCTGCTCGAAACCTGGGTACATATTTCTTTAAGTGAAATCCAAACCACCACAGTTTTATAAACTTTAGGTGTTTCAGTTGAAACACTCCTTGGGTGGGTGACTACTCATGAGGCAAAATGAAGTTCCCTGAGTTTTCCAAGTGTTTCCATGGTTGAGTTTTGCCATTTTTAAATTGAGAATAAGTTCATATTATAGAGCAACGAATGTGAGTAAATTGCGTTCCTGAATTTCAAAACTGTTTAGCTTTAATTTTGACGACCCCTACACAATAAAAACATTATATGTTGCCTATGTTAGGTCAATTCTGGAATATTGTAACATTGTCTGGTCCCCATTTCAAAGTAAGCATATCGATCGAATAGAATCAGTACAAAAGCAATTTCTATTATATGCTCTTCGAAAATAAGGTTGGACTACATTTCCTCTTCCATCTTATGAAGCGCGCTGTAGGCTTATCAATATTCAAACACTGAAACAGCGTCGTGAAACTGCAATGGTTTTATTTGTTAACGACATCGTTTCGCAGCGAATTGATTCAACTGAAATCTTATCAAAATTAAACTTTTACATACCCTCACGGCAATTGCGTAATCGACACTTGTTTAAAACTACCCATAGTCGCACAAACTATGCCAAAAATGAGCCTTTGAATCAAATCATGAACATTTATAATCAACACTGTGAAACTCTTGACTTAACTATGTCGCGGCATAATGTAAAGAAATATTTTAACACTATAAGAAATAACATCAGTAGTAGTACTTAAAATATTTTAAAAGCACAAATTATACACACATCCACCAGCATACACTGTTTATATATTTTCTTATATGTATTTTATTAACAATATGTACTATAGCTTTAAGAAATGAAACAAAAACTGTATGTATATGTACTAGTCTACGTTGTTTGACGAAACTGAATAAATAAATATCTTTATGAATTAAGTTTTCATGGGAAACTCATCAAAAATCCTATAACGACAACACAAAAATGTTAAAGGAATATCACCAGATTCTATCAGAATTATTTTAAGAATAATGGCTAGAAATCAAAATTCGCGGCCAATTTTTTCACAATAGGTATTATTTAGTAGTCACTTTTATTACTTTTTCTCAATGCGGATAGAATTGAAAAGAGGCCACACTTGGGCTACACGATTATTTTTTTTAATCACTTGCAAACCACTGAAGGCTGTACCCGAGTAGAAGTAAAAATCAAAACAATATCATCATTTGATATTCCTCAGTGAAGTACTCAAGATCATAATTAGCTATTGGTTTGTTTGACATAAGAGATAAAAGATCAAAATTAAGATCAAAAATTAGTATGGGGAAGAACATAATAATATCTCATTTTGATATTAAAAGATCAGACTGATATCTGGGAAGATCTGGGCTGTACAACATCAAACCAATATCATAAAATGATCTGACAGATGAATTAGATTTAAAAAAAAATGAAAATGGCCGCGACCAGAACCGAACTTATGACCGTGTGATTTATGAACAGTGACATTACCACTGCACTACAGGCACTGCACTACACTACGCTAGGCTGTATTCCCTATTCCTCTGAAGGGTTACGAAATTTATTAAACCCCCATCTCCTGAAGCGTTACATTATTTGGGGACGGCGCATAATGAAACTTGAAAACTTAAAATAGTTTCATGCGCAATGTTGGGAAATTTCGACATTTATACAGCGGGTTGCATAAGGCTTTCCAAAGATCAAAATAAGTACTAATCATGAAATCATATCACGATTAGACATTGAGCAGATATTTGGCAACTTTTTGAATATCTCATCAATATCATATTAAGATATGACATCAAAATTTGTTCGTTTTAAGATATGATTATGATATTCACGTCTACCCGGGTAGCCCCTCGGCTGCTTAGTGAGAAGATTGTCGCCCTGACTGCACACTGAAACGTTATGTAAAACTTCCGGACCTTCCTTTCCAAAGTTTTCCTTACAAATTCCGTAATCCGGGTGGCGTAGCGAAAGCCGAATCACTTTTGAATCCGCGGAAACGATGGGCACAATTGATTTCTAGCATTAATTTCCACCATAAAGTCCTTAGAGGAAAAACATCGAAAAACTTCAAAACAATCAGAAAAAGATATTCAGAAACCCAATCAGTAACGCTTTAAGTTCACTTTACACATTCCCTTAGTGGCATGTTCGATTGAAATTCTAGTATTTTTCTGGTGAATTACAACAATAACTTCTGTAGACATTCCATTAGAAATTTTGACAGAAATTTTGACTGAAAGCACTTCAAATATGTAATCACGAGTGCAGCTAATTTGTACAAACATTTTCAAAGAATTCTGCAAAAAAATATCGTAACAGTTTTTGCTGAGAACTTCTATAAAATCAACTTCTACAGCTTCATCTCCCCTTTGGATGTAACACTATTTATTAGTAACCCTGTATAACATTTTTGCCTTTCTCGTACACCAAGGTGTACCGAAAGGCTATATGTTCACTCCAAAAACGAAATTTTGATAGGACCCCCGGAGGGTCAAGTCTTATATACCAATCGACTCAGCTCGACGAGTTCAGATTATGTCTGTGTGTGTGTGTATGTGTGTGTGTGTGTGTGTATGTATGTGTGTGCGTGTGTGTGTGTATGTGTACAAAAAGGTCACCTCATTTTTAAATAGTAAATATCAACCGATTTCAACGCTCTTGGTTTCAATCGACGCGGAATATTGTCCCATTGTTTCCTATTGAAAATGGTTCGAATCCGTCCAGGCGTTCCGGAGTTATGGCCATTTAGGTGTTCCGGACCGGTAGCCCAGGAAGGGGCCAGATATGAAATGGCAACAAACCCATGCATGCGACCCATCAAACCACGGCATTTTCGATAATCTGATGAATGGTAAGCAGGAAAATAGTCGCGGACTATATCTGAACCGGTAGTGTTCCGGTACCGGTTCTGGGTGTCCCGCCGGAAGTGACCAAATATAAAAGTGAATTAAACCCATGCATGCGACACATCAAATTGCAGCTTTTTTGTATAACCTGATGAACGGTAGACAGAAAAATAGTCTCGGACCATATATAAACCGGTAGCATACCGGAACCGGTTCCGGGTATCCCGCCGGAAGTGGCCAAATATAAAAGTGAACCAAACCCATGCATGCGACACATCAAATCACCGCTTTTTCTGTAACCTGATGAATGGTAAACAAGAAAATAGTCTCAGACTATATCTGATCCGGTAGAGTTCCGGAACTGGTTCCGGGTATCCCGCCGGAAGTGGCCAAATATAAAAGTGGACCAAACCCATGCATGCGATTCATTAAATCGCCGCTTTTTCTATAACCTGATGAACGGTAAATAGGAAAATAGTCGCAGACTATATCTGAACCGGTAGTGTTGCAGAACCGGTTCCGGGTGTCTCACCGGAAGTGGCCAAATATAAAAGTGAAACAAACCCATGCATGCGACACATCAAATCACCGCTTTTTCTGTAACCTGATGAATGGTAAACAGGAAAATAGTCTCAGACTATATCTGATCCGGTAGAGTTCCGGAACTGGTTCTGGGTATCCCGCCGGAAGTGGCCATATATAAAAGTGAACCAAACCTATGCATGCGACACATCAAATCGCCGCTTTTTCTATAAACTGAGGAACGGTAAGCAGGAAAATAGTCTCAGATCATATCTGAACCGGTAGCATCCCGGAACCGGTTCCTGGTGTCCCGCCGGAAGTAGCCTAATTCATACATGTGACACATCAAATAGTGGCCTTTTCGATAACTAGTACGATCAGCAAGAAAATAAGCTAAGCCTACATTAGAAACTACTGATAGTGTTCCGGAATCGGTGAAAGTAAACTAAATCAATGCAGGCGATGGATATGTGTAAGAGAACCAAAAACCTAAAAAAAACTAAAGCGATCCCATCAAATCACACCATTTTAGATTCCTGAGACGTAAATTTACAGTAGGATGGATCAACGTTGTATGGAAAAATTAAAATTTAAGTGCATCAGCCCGGAACATTCTTTTAAATCTTTATTTGCGTCTAAAGTTACTGCGCAAAATTTTGATGTGACTGGAGGGCGAGCTCTGTAATGTGGTTGATATTTGAATGTGATATAGAATTGGCAATTCAAATAACTACATTACAAATTCTACATGAATTTTGTAGCCAATGATAATAAAATATAGCATAAAGTGTGCAGATAAAACTTTGTCAAAGTGATCTGTGAAAAAAGTTTAACCCTATTGTCATCTTGATATGAATCAGCCTCCAGTGAAGGTGGTCAAGCAGTCAACTGAAAGTACTGATACTTTCAGCTCTGCCCATACGTTGAACATAATGTAGGAATAAGTGCCCCAATTCGATGATGACCTTGATAAAATTCTTGATTTTCTAAATAAAGCATTCTCATGATTCAGAAATTCTTAGGTGGTACAGTCCCAGATCGCTGTTATGAGCATTTCCTCCATCTCGTCCGTTACCAAAGCTCAGAGATTTAGGGCTGATCACTGACTCTAATGCAAGATTGATTGCGTCGACGGAAAGATCATGAGTACATATTCAACGAAGCACTATCACCACTAGGTGGATAAATCTGCGTTTTTTTATTGATGATGGTGATGAGATGGACATTTGTCGATACAGTTAGGACGTTATGCCAAGAAGAAGATGATTTGTGAATTCCAACAGGTTTTACTAACGCCAAGAAATTCGATTGTTATCCGTATTGAACACAAATCAGTACTAAATTCAGTATTTTATAACGCCAATAAAACTACAATCAAAAGTCCCAACAGCGCCCGACCACATCGAGTCACGATTCTAGCGGCTCGTAAATATGGAAATCACTTCTGGCTAATGTGGTGCCAGCTGCCGGCTTGATTATTAAATTTCCCGAAGTTCTTTAAAAAGCGATAGGCGAAATTCAAATTGAAATTGCAATTATTCATAGAAGCCACTAATTACTTTCGAATAAAGTTTCACCCAGCATTTCGCTGCTTCTGAACCGACGACTGTAACCGACAAAACTCATTCGCCGCCGTCGTCGTCATCGTCACGAACTAAAACAATTTAGCGTAGGTACTATTAGTATTATTACGTGCCCACCACCTTCACGGGTAGCTGCTGCAGTCACAAATCAATTTTAGTCCACCATCGCCCGCCAGCCACCAACATCGCCGTGGTCGTCGTCGTCGTCGATGGCAGTGGAAATGCATTTTAGGTCACTCGACGTCGACGTCGCCGTCGTCATTGAGTAAGGTGCACTGCACACTGCACGAACCACGTGCGAACGTGGATTCGGCTTATGCACCACTGAATTGTTATAGTTTTATTGCAAATTGGCGATCCAGTTGAGTGCTTCGCGTGGATCCGAACTTCAACAACCGAAGCGAGTAACACCTAATATCTCAACATGTTTGTTTTATTGTTATCACATGCCAGCTGGAAGCAACTGATGGCCGTGGAAACCAATCCGTAAATTCTCTTTGTATACGTCCGTCCAGAGCATTCCAATCAGGGCCCAATCCAAAAACCCTTCAATCTGGTAGGCCACACCTACCAGATCAAAGGACCGAGCGGGAATTCAACCCTGCTCATTTCCATTGTCCCCATTGGTTCGTATGAGGAAATTCCCAACATTCAGCAGGGTTCGATTCGGGCCAACAGCACTCATTAGTGCTCATTTCAACCTTGTTCTTACCCATGTATGTATCCAATCCACTCTTGCACCATGTATGTATGCTACACGCTTCCTATTTATAGCATAATGCGATGGGATGAGTTGTATATTTGCAACGCTACACCGTATGTTTCGCCTCTCTCGGCCCCTCTACCTACGATGATGATTCCCGGGAAAACTCCAACCGTCCAAACACACATTAACAGCGATGGGGCGTGTGGTGATTGATATGTGCCATTCGGCGGGAGGAAAACACCAACAACATAATAAGCCGCGCGACGCCTACGTTCACTATTCACGACCTGACACGCCACCTGCCAAAGGCATCCACTGAACTGAACGACTACTGTGCCGCCACCGGCATGCGAGCACCCCGAAGACTCGTCGTCGACGACGACGAAAGACATTATGTAGAATCATCATAAAGTATTACGACGAGTCCAACCAAGCTCAAGCGACAAAGAAAGCAAGAGAGTGATAGCTGAAGAGTTCATGTCAGATGCGCTCTTGTGCGCTGATAGGGCAGCACAGTGGGAGAGAACTAGGGGAAAATGTGCTTTTCGAAGCATGGTTTGGTGTAACTAGGTCAAACGAGACTGAAATCAGAGAATTTTCAGACAATTTTTTTTTGTAATTTTGCACCGTATGCTATACAGAAAGGACCTGATTTTGTCAGCCCCTGGTAGCATTTTGGGCTGACAAAATCGGGTACCTGACGAAACCGGCACATTTTTGCCTTTCTCGTACACCAAAGTGTACTGAAAGGCTATATGTTCACTCAAAAAACGAATTTTCGATAGAAGGCTCGGAGGGTCAAGTCACATATACCAATCAACTCAGCTCGACGAATTGAGATGATGTCTGTATGTGTGTATGTATGTCTGTGTACAAAAAAAGTCACACACTTTTAAGGCACTTCCCATTGACCGATTTTACGGATTTTAGCACGAATCGAACCGGAATTTTATCGCATTGTTTGCTATTGAAAATGGATAGGATCGGTCAAGGCGTTCCGTAGTTATGGCCATTTTAGTGATCCGGACCAGCACCGGTGGAACTGGTCATGCACTCCCGATCAAAAGTTTGGGGTCACCCCCTCGAAAACATGTCATTTTTTTAGGCCCATATCTCCGCCAATTTGCGTTCGATTTCAAAACCCTAGACTTCATTCAAAAGCTAAGAAGAGAAGATAAGATAGAAAAGAAACTTTTTCAAAAAAAATATGTATGTAAACTTATCACAAAGTTGCCAAATTTTCTAAAAAATGAATATAAACTTCGGCGGTGTCGCTGGAAATTGGATCGACCAAATTTTAAGATGAGAGCGGTAATATAACCCATTTTCTATTAGCTTTGAGCTGCTTTTTGCAGAACTTAGCTAAAAAATCTAGAAAAAAAAGTTAATAAGTAAATTAATCCTTGATGTCATCGACCAAAAGTTTGGGGTCACCCCTCAAAATGATGTATCGGCCAAATGTTTGGGGTCACTATCGTAAAACATGGAAAAGTGATTTGTTGATATCTTTGTCATCTTTCATTCAATTTTAATTCTTCTTGGCTTATTTGAAACACAATGAATAATACTTACTGCATAGACATTGAACCACACGTATTTGTTGAAATTTAAATACTAAAACTTAACGTAAAGTTGCCTCATTTTTTTAAATGTGGTGAAATGTGTTAACTTTACATAACATTTGTATAAACAAAAATCGTTGAATACGTTAAGTTAAAGACATCAAACGTAAATTTAGTTACTTATCTTCGATATGAGCCAAAAAGAATTAAAATTGAACTATAGATGACAAAGATATCATCATTTCACTTTTCCATGTTTTAGGAAAGTGACCCCAAACTTTTGGCCGATACATCATATTGAGGGGTGACCCCAAACTTTTGGTCGATGACATGAAGAGTTAATTTACTTAATAACTTTTTTTCTAGATTTTTAGCTAAGTTCTGTAAAAAGCAGTTGAAAGCTAATATATTACCGCTCTCATCTTAAAAATTGGTCGACCCAATTTCCAGCGAGACTGTCGTAAGTTTATATTATTTTTTTTAGAAAATTTGGCAACTTTGAGTTAAGTTTACATACATTTTGTTTTGAAAAAGTTTCTTTTAAATCATGTTTAAAGTTTCTTTGGCTTATTATCTTTTGAATGAAACCTAGGGTTTTGAAATCGGACGCAAATTGGCGGAGACATGGGCCTAAAAAAATGACATGTTTTTGAGGGGGTGACCCCAAACTTTTGATCGGGAGTGTATATAAAACTGAACCAAGTCCCATCATGCGACACATCAAGCTGCGCCGATTTTTGTAACCTTTAGCATGGTTGATGAATTTTGTGCGGAAATTAATACTGGAGACCGGAAAATCCCCAATATCGGCACAATATTCAAGATGGCGACCAGAATATCCAAGATGGCGGTCTAAAATCCAAGATGGCGGTTGAAAATTTTGGTCCTAAAACCATGCAATATGGGTATTTTTGGTATGAGAAAGATGCCCGGAACTCAAAAATGGCCACCAGAATATCCAAGATGGCGATCGAAAATCCAAGATGGCGGCTCCAAATTCAAGATGGTGGCTGTTTAATAGAGTTTTAGGCCCTAAACCATGCAATATGGGTATATTTTGTATAGAGAAGATGTCCGGAGTCCCAAAATGGCGGCCAGAATATCCAAGATGGCGGACTAAAATCCAAGATGGTGGCTCCAAATTCAAGATGGCGGCTCTTTATTTTAGTTTTAGGCCCCAAACCATGCAATATGGGTATATTTGGTATGGAGAAGATGTCCGGAGTCCAAACGTGGCGACCAGAATATCCAAGATGGCTGCTCAACATTCAAGATGGCGGCTATTTAATGTAGTTTTAGGCCCTAAAACAATGCAATATGGGTATATTTGATATGAGGAAGATGTTGGGAGTCCAAAAGTGGCGACCAGAATATCCAAGATGGCGGTCTAAAATCCAAGATGGCGGTTCAAAATTCAAGATGGCTGCTGTTAAATGGAATTTTAGGCCCAAAAATCATGCAATATGGATAGGATATATTTGGTATGGGGAAGATGTCCGGAATCCAAAAATGATGACCAAAATATCCAAGATGGCGGTCTAAAATCCAAAATGGCGGCTGCAAATTCAAGATCGCGGCTATTTCATGGAGTTTTCCGCTCCAAAACCATGCAATATGGGTATTTTTGGTATGGGGAAGATGTCTGGACTCCAAAAATTACGACCAGTATATCCAAGATGGCAGCTCAAAATTCAAGATGACGGCTGTTCAATGGAGTTTTAGGCAATGGTTTTTTATAATGGGCAAGTGGTCACTCACCTTCCACGAGCAATCGAATGATAGTGAACTTGATCCCAGTGATAGGTCAAGACGACTTTCTTTGCCGTCTCAGATGCAATACGTGTCACTTCACCTGTATTCAAAACGTTCAAGTAGAAATCGTCGCATAAATCATAGAAAATGGCCGCCCCGTTTATGTGGCAAGCGACGATTTCTACGCCAGGGTGAATCGCGATTGGAATTCTATAAAATGAGTAAGTCTTTTTGATCCCCAAAAGAACTCCCCCATAATGGTCATCTCGATCCAATGTTGAAATCGTGGGAGTTGAGTTCATCTTCAGAAGAAAGCCATGTTCCACAAAGGGCAAATATATCACAGTCAGAGTTGTGAATCGAAAACATAAACAGGTCTAATTTAGGTTTTATACTATGACAGTTCCACTGTAGCACAGTGATCATATCTTGTACCTCACTTGATGAATTATCCATCGGAAGATATGATCGCAGCAAGGAGGGGCCATGATTGAGTCAGATTCCGAAGATATTCTTCTACTGTAGGTATAAACATATCAATAATGCCTCTAAAACTTTCTGGAAGGCAGAGGGCATCATATAAGCGATCCACGAGAACCCTAAAAGTAAACAGTCCTCGCTTGGGTCTAGGAGGCTTGCTTGAACTGCGAGGAACTTTAGTAGCTTTTTCCTTGCTACCTTGTCGAATATTTCTCTTTGAAGTGTATTTAACAGGCGGAGACGGGGGTGACAGGTTCTTGCTACAACATGGATCTGAAGCTAAAGGAACCTGATTCTTCGAAGTTTTTAAGTTTACCCCGCCTCCTTTGACATTAGGCAAACTTTTGAGGGAAGACTTCAAAAAGACCTTTCGGCGCAATCCCGGGGAAGATCCCGACTTCCTTTTTCCAGGTGCGTGTACCTCCGAAAGAGATCCACCCTCATCAGTTTCGCCTTCGTCCTGATCATCGGAAGACAACTCCTGATAGGGATTTTCAACTGGGACAGCTGATTCAGACATGGTAGCGGACGAGATCTGAGATTTTACCATTTCCGCATAAGTCTGTTTTGAATGCGTCTTTTGTAAGCCGGGCATTCACGCAAGTCATGTGGATCTCCGCCACAGTATCTACATTTTTCCGCTTCCTGTGTGCAAGAGTCCTCTAAATGAGCATGGTTGCATTTGCCACAACGGGGCTTGTTGTCGCAAAAGCTAGCACTGTGACCAAACTGCTTGCAATTGGTGCAATTAAAAACCTTCGGCCTAAAAAGACGCACTGGGTAAAAACCACCATCGATTACAACAAATCCCGGGAGGACGGAGCCTGGAAAAGTCACTCGAAGAAACGGTGAAGGCGAGTACATCTTTTTATTCCCTTCCATGGAAGCCGTAGATAAGCGTTTACAATCTAGGATAGCCACATCGGGGATTGACCTATTTTTGAAACGACCAAAGCCGGTCTTGATGTCCTCACATGTCAGCGTTTCGTCGAGGATCTTCCCCTCCACCTCCACTTCTCGTGCTGGCACATAGACCGCGTATGCAACAGTAAACGCTTCGTGTTGAGCAATTTCATTTGCTGCTTTGTAGCTAGGTGCGGTAACACGCAGCTTGGATGCTTTCACTTGGTGAACAACGGTTCCAGGATACTTACGCGTCAGCTCTCGAGAAATCGAAAGCATATTCAATGGTTTGCATTTGCGCCGGAAATAGACAACCCAAGGCCCAGGCGAAGATGGCTGATAAAACCGCGTACGAGCAATGATATCATTGGGAGGCGTTTCGCCTCCAACCGAATCGTCCATGTGGAAACAAATTTATGCAAAGAGGAAAAGAAAAACTTTAAGGTATCAACAGTTCAGTTTCTTCTTTAGGACGAGAACTGCTTGGTTCGTTAAACAAACAATGTTATTAATATATTTAAAAAAATAAAGTAAAAAAAATAAAGTACTAATAATATAGGAATTCAATTCTTATTTTTATTTTGGCACACCCTGTAGGATGCAAAAAAAAGGTATTGCGAGAGAAAAGAGAAAAAAACTAATAAAAAAAAACAAACAAAAATTCTGTTATTTACAGTTTGTACACCTTTATCCGTACACAGTAGTTTGGGAATCACTGTTATGGATGTCAAAAAACACGTGGTCGAATGTGGACTGGGGATACAATAGACAAAAGCGATCAAAACAAATTGGACGGACAAAAGAATGTATCGAAATAGTGATACTTATCTGACCGAAGCAGGTAGATATTTATCACAGGCAGGTCGATGGTGTAGCTGTCCGTCGCGTCTGCCTTCGCACCCGTCGCCGCCGTCCTCTTCCTTGTCGGAGCGGCTGATGATGGCGATAATGCTTGACTTCTGGATGCGATAATTCCTTGACCTTGGTGCACGATGCTGCTCGCAGCTCGCTCCCCGGGTTGCGCTGGATACCACCTAACAAAACTCCCTAATACAACAAATGTAAACAAAATCAAGTTTTTCATATTTGGTGCTTGTATTTCGTTAAAGACTTCTACTGTAGCACCCACCATTCGGTTTGATATAACTACGGGAATTTTTGGCTAAACTTCGGGAGGACGATTCACTTGTTGAACCAACCTACTTCAAAGTTGGATTTCACTGCAGCAGAATGCAGCAAAAGCTGTTCAATTAATCAAATAAATCACTTTTTTCCCATCGGTAAAATGTAAACAACAAGTTGTTTTCGCCTAGGGAGGATGTAAGCAAATGTGTGCGTGGTTTTTCTGCATACGAAACATCGTATTTCACAATCACAGAGAAAAATTTCTTCGTTGCACTGTGATGGCGTATTATGATCTACATACCTGGTGGGCAAAAATATTAATTGAAAAATTTTGGTCGTTATTCTAAAACTACATACAACTCAATTCAAAAGTATTCTGTTCAATCGTACTTTGAACACATGATTTGATTTGGATTGTGAAGAATTTGACCAATTTTTCGAATAAACACCTACGGTCAAATTATAATTTTCAACCATAAAATTTTGCACTGTGGAGCGTGATATTCTTCTTCTTCTTGGCGTAGCGTCCCAACTGGGACAAAGCCTGTATCTCAGCTAGTATTATTTGAGCACCTCCACTGAAGAGCTTCCTCTGCCAATGACCATATTGCAAGTGTACATACAGGGGATGGCCAAAATGTTTGGTATGGGCAGCATTTTTTTTATCTGACAAAAAAGTTCAACAAGCGGTAACTTTTCTCAGAGTGCATCAAAAAATCTCAAATTTTGACTGTTAAATGCGCATCATTGGTACCAATTTTGAGCTTAATTGGATAATCTTTCACGAAGTTCTAGACCTTTCTAAACTAATTTTTGATCTGCCATATCTCGGAAACCCGAAAACCGAATCGAATGAAATTTTGAACGTTGATCAACAGTATATTGATACTTGATACGACGTTATAAAATGTAATATTTTCCCACGACGGATAAAGTTATACCGGTTTGACATTTTCACCCATGTAGAGGAAAACAAGTCAAATTATTGAATGTGTTCTTCCTTTAAACCAAATAGGCCCTAATATATGCTATTATAGATATCTTGGAAACAGAAGAAGAAAATTTTTAGATATCGAAACTAAAATGTAATGACATTGATGTAAAAAAATTACATTTTTTCGAGAAAGATCCAAAAAGTGTCAATAGATCATAACTATTTTTCTACGTTCAAAAAGTGCGCAAGTCTTTAGCGAAGCATCAATGTATTGTTGATAAACGTTCAAAATTTCATTCAAATCGGTACACTGGTTTACGAGATACGACTGCTCAAAAATAAGTTGCCTAAAAAATAATGTTTTACGACAACGGTTCTAGTTTCGCAAAAGATTAATCAATCGAGCTCAAATTTGCACCAATGATGCTCATATAATAGGTTGACAAACAGTCAAAATTTGAGAATTTTTAATGAACTGCACTGTACAAAAATATTCTAAAATTTATCTTTAAAATTCTTACAGGATTTTTACAGGTTTACAGGATGTTTCCCAAAAACAAAATCTAGAAAGTCGTGTATTCTTTCCCTCGGGTAAACAGCAATTAAAAAACATCTACGCGAAGCAAATATGTATAAATGTCTGCACTGGTTCTGCTATTTAATCTACCAAATATATTTTGAAAACTCAATCAAAAACTATTCAAGGAATGCCGTCAGTATTTCTTTCAGAATTTTGCCTGCAGTTTACCTGCTATTCTGAACCCGAAATTAATAAGTGTCCTGTGAAAGAAAATTCATAAAATCTGTGGTAAAAGTTAGGCTAAACCTCTGAAAAGAGCACTTTTTTTTTAATTTCTATCGCTTTTTACGAGTCAAATTAATTGGGGGCTGACAAAAGCTGTATTGTATAATCAGCTAGGATTAGTTTCCGGAGCATCAGTGTCGTTTTTATAAAAAAAAAATAACACGCTAAGCATTGTCACTTGGAAAATTCCGTTCGAAAAAATAAAATAAAATCAAAAAAACCACTATGCATCACTTTACTGACATCCGATATCAGCGCATGCATACGCGTGGTGGAGCAGCACCAAACCCTCTTATCAGCTGCCGAACTAAGGCTGCATGTAGCACTCACTACGAAGGTCAATAACAACATCCACTACCATCACAAGCGCAATAACATTTACATCGAAAGAATCTGGTGACGGTGCGACCCTTGCCTTGCCTTGCCTTTGCTGCAGCTATAACTATGATATGAGTAACGTCAAACCCAACGAGCTGGACAATTATCGCTTCCGAGGGACGTAAACACAACAATTCGGAAAATGAATTGCTCTCTTTATCGTATGCCGCCGTTCTCGTATTACATCCCGAGCAGAGGAGAATACCAAATTCATAACAACAGAATCACATAGCCTGTTTTTGTATCATAATTTGTTATTATTAACTTATCAAAGTATTGCATTTTTATAACATGTTTTGTTGGGCAAACTGATTTTGTTATGATCAAGTTATTGAGATTCATCCACTAAATAACATTTCAATAATATACTTTGTAGTAGACCAAGTTTTGTTATTACTCTACTATTGAAAATGTACAAATATGTGCTAAACTATAACACAACAATAACAAGTATTCAAATTCACTGCAAGATTCATTGATATTAAGTTGTTATAGAATCTATCGGTATCAGTAGGTCGGCTCCAGAGGCACGTTCTCCACCATTTGGGAAATTTGTGCCATCGCCATGAACACGTTTGAAGAGCGTTTTGCATCAGGTCGAAAAGGGTGGCTGATGCACATACCGACTAACAATGTTAGGTAGTCGTCGGCAAAACCATAAGTAGGAAAACCGCTATTATTGAGTTGCCTGCTACGAGATTCCACAAAAGTGGTGATAAGACTCCCCCTTGGGGGCATCCACAAACACTCAATTTCCTAATCGCCGCTTAACGCAATGTCGCGAAGAGATGTCGGTTTTTGAGCATTTGGTGAATCCAATTGGAAATCATTGGAGATATACCATGACCCCGTGCGGCTTCCAATATGGCATCGAAAGGCACGTTGTCAAAGGCACCCTCGATATCTAAGAAAACACCCAAGCAGGATTGCTTTTGAGCAAATGCCTTCTCGATATCGTAAACAACTTTGTGTAAAAGAGTCACAGTGGACTTTCCAGATTGGTAAGCATGTTGGTTCACATGAAGAGGCACATTGACCAGATGAACATCACGGATGTGATGATCGACTATGCGTTCTAAGCATTTCAGAAGAAAAGAGGTCAAACTGATAGGTCTGAAGCTCTTTGCTTCTTCATACGACGCAGGACCCACTTTCGGAATAAACTTCACAGTAATATCCCGCCAGGATTTGGGAATATACCCTGTAGCAAAACTGCAAACAAGTAGTTGTTTCAAAACATGTTTGAAATGATCAAATCCCTTCTGAAGCAAAATAGGATAAATCCCATCTGCCCCAGGAGATTTGAAAGGAGCAAAGCTATTAAGTGCCCATTCAATCGATTCTAAAGTTATGATACTTCGAGCCGAAGTTAAAGAATCATAACTACAAGAAAAGATATCAGGTTCATCCGAAGATGTAATATCCACACATCCGGGGAAGTGTGTACTGAATAAACATTCCAAAACTTCCTCCTCAGAGGAAGTGAAATCACCATTTGGCAAAAGAAGTTCGTTCACTTGAAAATCCATAGATTTTCCAAGGATTTTGTTCAACCGACTGGCTTCACTCAGACTGGAAACATTTGTACAAAGGTTTTTCCAGCCGGATCGTTCAGCAGACCGAAGAGCTTTCTGGTAGGCCTTGCGAGCCGACCTGAAAGCCTCCGATCCAGCCGAACGTCGTCTGTTCCAACTCTTTCTACATTGTTTCCTGAGCTTCGCCAGATCAGAGTTCCACCAAGCGTTTCCTCTTGTGGTCTTCACAGACCGCAGAGGGCAAGCTTCTTCAAAAGCTTCCATGATGAAGGCCGTTGTAGTATCAACGGCATCATCTAAACCACTTGGAGTGTCAATGGATGGTGAGTATCCATGAAATTTGGCTGCAACCAAATCGGTAAAGAGATCCCAGTTGGTTGACCGGGGGTTCCTGAAACGCAAAGTTTACGAAGTAACATTCACATGTTCAAACAAGATGTAGCGATAGTCAGATAAAGATTCTTCATCTGACACATGCCAATTGGTCAGCTCGTGACTAATTCTGCTAGAGCAAAGCGTTATGTCTAACACTTCCTCTCTAGCAGATACCATGAAGGTTGGGCGGTTGCCTATGCTAAGTAGTCCAAGATCTGTACTACTTAAGTATTTCATCAAACTGGAGCCTCTCAAATTGATGTCTGAGCTGCCACAGATGATATGGTGAGCATTAGCATCACTGCCAACAATTAGCGGAAGGCCTTTTGAAGTGCAGTATGCAGTGACTTGCTTGAAAGCATCCGTAGGGGATGGTTCATCATGCGGTAAATAAACCGAACAATAAACGTATTTCCTGTTGAGGTTTCCAACAGATACATCGATTGTGATAGCACATACATCTCTGGTGGTTAGTTCAGAGATGAGTGTAGCAACGATTGCGTTGTTGACAAGCACACATGCTCGAGGCATGACACGTGAGATTGCCATTTCATTTTTACTGAAAGTAGCAAACACCGGATTCACAAGGTTTCCTAGATAGAAATTCCCCTTACGGAAGTAAGGCTCTTGGACTAACGCCACTAGGGCTGTACCATTTTGCATAAGTCTACAAAGATTGATCGCTGCTGTTCTTTTGTGCTGAAGATTGATTTGAGAATTCATTCCTAGGCACGGTAAGCACAAAGCCGCATAACACATTGAATGAGGGGTCACCTGATTAGTGGACTCCTACCACTGGAACAGGCGGTCCGTAGTGCTATTCTTAGCCAGTTGAACTAACCGCTACCGACACTACACAGCTAGCTAGGCTGATCGGGAAAAGAAGTTAATACTCTTCGTATTTATCCAACTCGGCAAGCCTCGTTGGATAAATGTAAGACTCGTGCTGAAAAAATCAACTTTTTGCAAATCGTTACATAAATAACTACTGTAGTAGACCAAGTTTTGTTATTATTCTACTATTGAAAATGTACAAATATGTGATAAACTATATTACAACAATAACAAGTTTTCAAATTCACTGCAAGATTCATTGATATTAAGTTGTTATTGAATCTAACAAAATATGTTATTAAATTGGTCTTCCAGGAACATTTTTTTTGTTGTGATTTTTGATATTCTTCCGCTTATGTAAGACAAGTTTATAACATAATAAGATATGTTAAAAACATAAAAATTACTGATTTTTTTGTACAGTTATTATGCCAAAATAACAAATTTTATTATGCTGTTGATATTTTCTTCTGCTCGGGATCCCTCGGTTCGGTTGTTGTGTGTTACCGTATGTATACTATCGCAGAGTAGAAATTTGAGGTGCGGTGCGGTGTTGCTGAAGCGGTGGTGCATGAATCACAGACGCACTTCTCCACACCCAGGCACCGATCGACCGACGACGAGGACCGAGCTGTAGACCTGCGTCCTCGACCCTCGCAAGACTGAACAGGCAACGGCAACCAAATCAGTCAGTCAGTCAGTCAGTCAGTGGTGGTGCCAAGATATGGAGCAAACGCGTTTTTCGTTTTGTCAACTTTTATTTTTTTCTGTTCTACCTCGGTTTACGATAAGCGATAAGCTGCCTTGATTGAATGGCCCACGACGAGGTCTTTTTTGAAGGCCCAGAAACAGAGCGCCACATCGAGGCGCGGTAATTTACAGCAATTTATTTCGCTTCAAACGGGCTTTCGATTGGAAGCGGTGCGATTGTAGGCTTGGGCGTCGGGGTAAATTCAAAGATTAGAATCGATCCATTGCCTGTTAAGGATTTTTTATTTGTTTTTTGTTTGATGGATTAATCAACAGCGGATACTGGATTTACCCGGGTGTTGTCTCCGATGGTCAGAGGAATACACCTGTGACTCAACATCAGTTCAAAACCGGCGATAAGCAACTATGACCAACCCTAGGACCAACCAATATTTTTATTTACATTTGGAACTGTGTATAGTTGAATGGAACGAGTCGATGGATTAGGCTCAAGTATTTTCAAACAATCGATCGTCAATACAATGATAACAAAGGTGATGGTATAATCGAAGACCACTCCAATAAGAAGACTTGGAGTTCTATAGCTTTTTTCCATACAAACGTTGAACAATTCAGCTAACAAGACTTAAGGTTGCTTGGTAATGGGATATGTTCTACTGATTCTCAGCCAATAATAAAAAAAAAACCTAATTTCATATGTTTAACAAAAATCCATTTCATGGCACCAGAAATCATATCGTTATTTGGCTTTCGAAATTTGGGCCTTAAACTCTCAAAAAAAACCGCAATCTTGAATTTTCAGCCGCATTTTTGGATTTAAGTCTGCCTTGGTCGCTATGTTTGGACTCCAGACTTCTTACCCATTCCAGATATACCCATATTGAATGGTTTTAGGGCCAAAAACTCCATTAAACAGCCACCATCTTGAATTTGGAGCCACCATCTTGAATATTAAGCTGCCACCTTAAATTTGGGGCTGACATCGTGGAATTTCTGATCTCCAGTGTGATTTCCGCACAAAATGCATCAACCATGCTAAAGGTTTTGAAAATCGCCGCAGTTCGATGTGTCGCATGATGGGGCTTGGTTCAGTTTTATATACGGCCAGTTCTACCGGTGCTGGGCCGGATCACTCATATGGCCATAGCTCCGGAACGCCGTGACCGATCCGGACCATTTTTTAATGGCAAACAATACGGACAAATTCCGTTTCGATTCGAGCTATAATCCGAAAAATCGACCATTGGGAAGTGCCATAATCTAGTGAACCAAATTGGAAGAAAAATTGAACGTTTATTAACAATATATTAATGCTTCACTAGTTATTAAAACATCGGTACTTTTTGAACGTTAACAAAAGTTATCATGGATTGACACTTTTTGGATCTTTCTCGAAAAAATGTAAATTTTTTCATCAATTTTAGTGTTAATATCCAAAGATTTTCTGCTTTTCTGTTCTCAAGATATCACTAATAAGATATATTAGAGCCTATTTGGATTGAAAGAATAGCACAATTAGTAATTTGTGTATGGTATTGTAAATTTGACCTATTTTCCACTATATGGGTGAAAATGTCAAACCGGTATACTTCTGGGACCCCCTGGAACGCCACTGAAGCCCCCCGATACCTCCCGAAACCCCCTGGAACCCCATGGAACCCCATGGAACGTACCTGAACGTTTCTAAAAATCCCCTGAACCCCCTCCCCCAAACCTTCTTGGACCCCCTGAAAACCCCTGGAACGTTCCTGTGACCCCCTAAAACCCCCTGGTACATCCATGGAAAGCCCCCGACACCTCACGGAAATCTTCGCAACGTTTTCAAAACATCCCTGGGACCCCCTGGAACGCCCATGAAACCCTTATTTTGAAACAGTAATTTCAAGAATTTTAAAGTTTTCGTGCGAGTTCGCTCGAACGTTGATGCGAATAAATAAAGTTCATCGCATCTGTTAACTGCGATGTAGTCATGTTATAAAAGAAGATTTGAATTCTTATTCGTCTTTACCACATACATCGCAATAGGTTCATAAAATAACATCATAAGTGATGAAAGTTTTTCCTCTGCCTTATATACCTATACACTACCCGCCATAAATATGGAACCGCATCGTCTAGTATTGCAAAACCCCAAAAAGTTTGGCATCACCTGAAAACCTTATGATTTACTAAACTATATCTCAAAAACCGTATCCTCTGCAAAGTTTAGACTTTCGGCAAAGTTGTTTAGCAGGTTTATGACCTTCAAATGGTGAAATGTTTGGTACGTAATTCCGCCGCTATGTGGCGCCAGTGTGCATTTAAAATGAAATACTTTGACATGGTTTATCTCATGATTCTGACCACCTAGACCTACCTGTGCGCCGACTATATTTTGCTCGGCGGCAGCGTGAGGGCCATTTTTGGCCGGCGGCGGCGGCGTCACGCCGGTGGCAGCTTTCAGCGGCGTGAATCGGCGTTACCAAAATTTGAACATAATGTTACATTGACAAAGCAAACAAGTTATCATTACGCTCTAGAATTTGTAGTCTGAGCTATTTCATGACCATTGATGACATCAACTATTGATTTAATAAATACCTTTTGTAAGTCCTGTTCAGATCCGTCGCTGCGACCAGTGATTAGACCTATTGTGTCATTACTTGCATCCTTAGTGTAGGTCATGTTGCAATACTGCATTGCAATTGAAGGCAATACAATAGAGATTTTGCTACAGTTTTTGTTTGATTTATTTAGAGGGAAGGAATCTCGTTTCTTCAGGGAGGAATCTCAGAAGGAATTCCAGGAGGAACCTTGAAAGAAACTGGAGAAATCCATGAATAAAAAAAAGGAGCCACCGAAAGAACTTCGGGAGAAATCTTCGAAGGAATTTCGAGCGGAATCCTCAAAGGTTTTTTAAGAGGAAACCCCCAAGAGGAATTTCCATAGGAAGTCAGAAGGAATCCCCGAAAAAATTCAAGAAGGAATCCTCGAAGGAACTCTAGGAAGAATCCACGAATTCTAGAAAAGATTTCCGAAGGAATTCTTTGAGAAATCATCGAATAAATTCAAGAAGGAAACCCTGAAGGAATTCCAGGAGGGATTCCATGGAGAATTTAAGGAATTCCAGGAGGAATCTCCGAAAAAAAAATAAAAGAGGAATCACCACAGGAATTCCAAGAGGAAACTTAAAAGTTATTCCAGGAGGAGTTCCCGTGTTAATTTTAGGAGGAATCCCCGACGGAATATCAGGAGGAATACCCGAAGAAATATCAGGACGAAACTTTGAAGGAAGTCCAGCAGGAATGCACGAAGGAATTCCAAGACAAATCCCCGAAGGAACTCTTAGAGGATACCCCGAAGGAATTCCCGGTGGAATCCACGACGGAATATCAAGAGGAATCCCCGAAAGAATTTCAGGAGGAATCCATGAAGGAAGTCCAGGAGGAATCCTCGAAGAAATTCCAGAAAGAATTTTTCAAAGTAATTCGTGAAGGAATCCTCAAAAGACTTCTAGGAGTAACCATCGAAAAAAAAATATTAGAGGAATCCTCGTAGAAATTTCATGAGGAACCCGTGGATAAAATTGAAAAGGAATCTTCGAAGGAATTTTAGGGGGAATCCCCAAAGGCATTTCAGGAAGAATCCCCGCAGGAATTTCAAGAGCAAATTCCGAAAATAATCCTGCGTGAATCGCAAAGGAATTCCAGCAATCATCCACAAAGAAATTCCAGCTGGACTCCAGTGGGAACTTCCAAGGGAATTCGAGGAAGAATCTCCAAAGGATTTCAATAACGGATCAACGAAAAATATCCTCTGAAAGAGTTCCAGGAAAAAATCGTGAGGGAATTCTAGGAGGAATCACCGAATTAATTCCAAGAGGAATCCCCGAATGAATTCCAAAAGAAATTCCTCAAGGAATTCCCGTAGGAATCCCCGAAGGAATTCTAGGTGGAATCCCCGGAGGAATTCAATGAAAAATTTCTGGAGCAATCTCCGAAGAAATTCGAAGAGGAATCACAACAGAAATTCCAAGAGGAAACTCCAAAGGAAATCCAGGAAGAACCACCGAAGTAATTTCTGGAGGAGTTCCCGTAGAAATTCTAGGGGGAATCCCCGACGGAATGTCAGGATAGGAGGAATCCCCGAAGAAATTTCAAGAGGAATCCTTGAAGGAAGTTCAGCAGGAATTTCCGAAAGAACTCGAGGATCAATCCCCGAAATAATTTCAGGAGAAATCCCTAAAAGAACTCTAAGGGGGAGACCCCTAAGGAATTCCAAAAGAAATCTCCGAAAGAATTCAAGGAGAAATCTCTGAAGGAATCCCTGAAGGAAGTCCAGAATTAATACTTTGACGGAATTCCAGGAGGATATCCTGAAGAAATTCAATGTGTTATGCGGCTTTGTGCTTACCGTGCCTAGGAATGAATTCTCAAATCAATCTTCAGCACAAAAGAACAGCAACGACCAATCTTTGTAGACTTACAGGGGATAGACAAAATGATCGGGACAGGCAAAATTTTCACTTTTCAAAAAATGCTCAATTAGCTGTAACTTTTCGAAAAGTGCATCAAATATTTTCAAATTTTTACTGTAGGTTCCTCAACTAGTTGTGTATCAGTGGACAAAATTTGGAAAAGATCGGACAATTCTTCACGAAGTTATAAATATTTTTAAAAAAGGTAAAATTATCCGATAGCCAACTTTGAGCTGTTATATCTCCGGATTCAATGAACCGAATGCAATGAAATGTTGACCATTTATGACTTATATAATGAGCTATGAAAAACCATTGACTTAACTTAGTATTCTTAACACGAAAGAAAATTATAACGATTAGATTATTTTTCTAATAAAACACCAAATTATCCAAAACATCAACATCGTTTCAAAATTCAAGATGCAAATTATAGTTCATTTCGTTTCCCTCTAATTGACTTATATATAAATGCGTTTTGAAGGAAAGCAACAGCATAGCCGCCAATAAGTTGAAAAAGTAATGGGATGCATATAAAAAATAGACCAATTTACTTAAAAATCGTGAAAAAAATAAAATCGCTATAACTTTTTCGCTTGTTAAAAATTTCAAGTTAAGTCAAATGTTTTCCAGAGTTCATCATATAAGTCATGAATTGTCAAAATTTCATTGCGATCGGTTCATTGAATCCGGAGATATAACAGCTCAAAGTTGGCTATCGGATAATTTTATCTTTTTCAAAAATCTTTATAACTTCGTGAAAAATTGTCCGATCTTTTCCAAATTTTGTCCACTGATACACAACTAGTTGAAGAACTTACAGTAAAAATTTGAGAATATTTGATGCACTTTTCGAAAAGTTACAGCTAGTTGAACATTTTTTGGAAAGTGAAAATTTTGCCTGTCCCGATCATTTTGTCTATCCCCTGTATGCAAAATGGTACAGCCCAAGTGGCGTTAGTCCAAGAACCTTACTTTCGTAAGGGGAATTTCTATCTAGGAAACCTTGTGAATCCGGTGTTTGCTACTTTCAGTAAAATGAAATGGCAAACTCACGTGTCATGCCTCGAGCATGTGTGCTTGTCAACAACGCAATCGTTGCTACACTCATCTTTGAACTAACTACTAGAGATGTATGTGCTATCACAATCGATGTATCTGTTGGAAACCTCAACAGGAAATACGTTTATTGTTAGGTTTATTTACCGCAAGATGAACCATCCCCTACGGATGCTTTCAAGCAAGTCATTGCATACTGCACTTCAAAAGGCCTTTCGCTAATTGTTGGCAGTGATGCTAATGCTCACCATATCATCTGGGGCAGCTCAGACATCAATTTGAGAGGCTCCAGTTTGATGAAATACTTAAGTAGTACAGATCTTGGACTACTTAGCATAGGCAACCGCTCAACCTTCATGGTATCTGCTAGAGAGGAAGTGTTAGACATAACGCTTTGCTCTAGCAGAATTAGTCACGAACTGACCAATTGGCATGTGTCAGATGAAGAATCTTTATCTGACTATCGCTACATCTTGTTTGAACATGTGAATGCTACTTCGCAAACTTTGCGTTTCAGGAACCCCCGGTCAACCAACTGGGATCTCTTTACCGATTTGGTTGCAGCTAAATTTCATGGATACTCACCATCCATTGACACTCCAAGTGATTTAGACGATGAAGCTTTTGAAGAAGCTTGCCCTCTGCGGTCTGTGAAGACCACAAGAGGAACCCCTTGGTGGAACTCTGATCTGGCGAAGCTCAGGAAACAATTTAGAAAGAGTTGGAACAGACGACGTTCGGCTGGATCGGAGGCTTTCAGGTCGGCTCGCAAGGCCTACCAGAAAGCTCTTCGGTCTGCTGAACGATCCGTCTGGAAAAACCTTTGTACAAATGTTTCCAGTCTGAGTGAAGCCAGTCGATTGAACAAAATCCTTGCAAAATCTAAGGATTTTCAAGTGAACGAACTTCGTTTGCCAAATGGTGATTTCACTTCCTCTGATAAGGAAGTTTTGGAATGTTTATTCAGTACACACTTCCCCGGATGTGTGGATATTGCATCTTCGGATGAACCTGATGTCTTTTCCTGTAGTTATGATTCTTTAGCTTCGGCTCGGAGTATCATAACTTTAGAATCGATTGAATGGGCACTTAATAGCTTTGCTCCTTTCAAATCTCCTGGGGCAGATGGGATTTATCCTATTTTGCTTCAGAAGGGATTTGATCATTTCAAACATGTTTTGAAACAACTACTTGTTTGCAGTTTTGCTACAGGGTATATTCCCAAATCTTGGCGGGATATTACTGTGAAGTTTATTCCGAAAGTGGGTCCTGCGTCGTATGAAGAAGCAAAGAGCTTCAGACCTATCAATTTGACCTCTTTTCTTCTGAAATGCTTAGAACGCATTGTCGATCATCACATCCGTGATGTTCATCTGGCCAATGTGCCTCTTCATGTGAACCAACATGCTTACCAATCTGGAAAGTCCACAGTGACTCTTTTACACAAAGTTGTTAACGATATCGAGAAGGCATTCGCTCAAAAGCAATCCTGCTTGGGTGTTTTCTTAGATATCGAGGGTGCCTTTGACAATGTGCCTTTCGATGCCATATTGGAAGCCGCACGGAGTCATGGTATATCTCCAATGATTTCCAACTGGATTCACCAAATGCTCAAAAACCGACATCTCTTCGCGACATTGCGTCTAGCAGGGATTAGGAAATTGAGTGTTTGTGGATGCCCCCAAGGGGGAGTCTTGTCACCGCTTTTGTGGAATCTCGTAGCAGGCAACTCAATAATAGCGGTTTTCCTACTTATGGTTTTGCCGACGACTACCTAGCATTGTTAGTTGGTATGTGTATCACCACCCTTTTCGACCTGATGCAAAGCGCCCTTCAGGTAGTTGAGGGTTGGTGTCGCCAATATGGCCTTTCGGTTAATCCGAGTAAAACATCTATTGTTCTTTTTACGGAAAGGCGAAGCCGTAATGGCGTTCGACCTTTGCGTCTCTTTGATTCTGAAATCGATGTGACTGAACAGGTAAAGTACGTTGGAGTCATTCTTGATTCCAAGCTTTCTGGACACCTCATGTTGAGTTCAGAATCAAGAAAGCCTGTATGGCCTTCGGGCAATGCCGGCGAACCTTTGGTACAACTTGGGGTCTAAAACCCAAGTATATCAAATGGATCTACACAACTGTTGTCCGGCCAATATTGGCCTATGGATGCCTTGTGTGGTGGCAAAAGGGCGAAGTGAGAACGATCCAATCAAAGTTAGGCCATCTTCAAAGGATGTGCTTAATGGCGATGTCTGGAGCGTTCTCTTCAACTCCCACGGCCGCGCTCGAAGTTCTCTTTGACGTTGCTCCACTACACATTCATCTCAAACAAGAAGCACTTTCTTGCCCTTATCGTCTACGGGTACTCGGTCTACTAGAGGAAACTCCTATGAACCGCACATCAACACACACCTCGTTGTTTCCATTTTTGGTGAATTGGGACAAAATTGTCCTTGCTCCAAGTGATCTTACAATTGCTTGTAATTTCCCATATAGGACATTTTCCACGAAATTCCCTGCCCGGGAAGAGTGGACATCTGGTTATCTGGAGAGAAGTATTTCAGACGGCATCGTATGTTACACTGATGGCTCCCTTCTCGAAGGTCGAGCAGGTGCTGGTGTTTATTCTCGTGAGCTAAGGCTGTATCAGTCTTACTCACTTGGTAGACACTGCACCGTTTTTCAGGCCGAAATCTTTGCTCTTATGGGCGGAGTGCAATCAGCACTTCAGCAGCATGTAAAATGGGCAAAGTAATATACTTCTGTTCAGACAGCCAGGCTGCTATTGAAGCACTTACTTCGGCCAACTCCAGGTCGAAGATAGTTATCGCTTGTCGAACTCAAATCGAGGAGCTGAATTCAGCAAATGCTGTTCACCTTGTATGGGTACCTGGCCATTCTTCCATCGCTGGAAATGAATTGGCTGATGAGTTAGCTCGCACTGGAGTGTCACATGACCTCATTGGCCCTGAGCCAGCTATTCCGATTTCGAAGTGTTGGGTAAAGCTTTAGATTCACACCTGGGCTGCTACTCAACACAGACAATACTGGAATAGTTTGGAGTCATGTCGTCAAACAAAATTGTATTGTACTGAGTCATCTCCAAGGGTGGCGAAGTATCTAACAAATCTGTCAAAGCAGAATTGCAGCATGCTGGTCAAAGCATTGACTGGCCACTGCCGACACAGCTATTACATGGCGAATATTCAGCAAGCTGATTCATTTGCCTGTGATAGCTGTGAATCCGATTATGGAACTTCGTATCATTTAATATGTAACTGTCCAGTTTTTGCGCAACTTCGTTTCCGAGTACTCGGAAAACACTTATTAAGTGAAACTGACTTCAGAAACCTTAATCTTCAGGACGTTCTGTTGTTCTTGACCCGCTGTGGTAAAGAGCTATAGGCTCTCTTTCGCTTTATGCGTTATCAAAATGCCCTTCTCAGGGTGCTGTTTGAACCCATTGTGGTACGCTTATGCGTTATTACAGTGTCCTTTTCAGGACGCTATGTGAACCCATTGTGGTACGCTTTTGCGTGTATGACGATCCTATTCCCTTACCTGTCCCTTCCCCAGTCCTATCCTTTTTCCTTCCCTTCTCCGTCAGGTAAATGATGAATAGGCTCGTGTTCATGGCGATGGCACAAATTTCCCAAATGGAGGAGAACGTGCCCCTGGAGCCGACCTACTGATACCTGATACCTGATGGGGTCTCAATACACAACAAAATGACCTCCGTCAGATTCAACACAATTCACTGATAAGCTTGAGTTTCAAGCTTATTTTGTACAACAAACAAAGCTAGTCGGAGTACAAGGTAAACTTACGCGTTTTACTGTATACAGTACGGACCCTAATTTTGTCAGCCTCATTTTGCGACGTACGGCTTTTCGGGCCCGTATGAAGTTGATCACCAATATTGACTTCTTTTCCCGATCAGCCTAGATAGCTGTGTAGTGTCGGTAAAGGTTAGTTTAACTGGCTAAGAATAGCACTACGGAGTACGGACCGCCTGTTCCAGTGGTAGAAGTCCACTGGTCAGGTGACCCCTAATTGAAGGTGTTATGTTACAAGGTTTTTGGATTTCCTATGTATCGTGAACCTTAAAACAAGTGAATTAAATGATGTTTCGTGAAAAGTTTATGCGATTGTAGAAATAAATGAGTCACCAACCTACAGTAAAGCCTGAATATTTCAAAACAGCAATAGCGATTTAGCAATTACTGGGAATACAACTAACAACACTAACCGGCTTACTAATTGCCACATTGAATTATCGATTATCCTTGAAGCGAATGATGCCAACTAGCTCTTCGCTCTTGGCCACACATCCATCGGTCCTCCTCCACCCACACGGCTTCGGCTGCCAGCTCTTTTTCCGCCGCGTACCTACCTACCTAGTTCAAAGCCACGCGAAATTAATAAACGCCAATCGGGAAAAGGTGTTTCGCGTTCCAGTGGCACAGATAATCGTCAAGTGTCATGTGTTCGCAGGTGGATTCCATTCCATGCTATGTATCTACATACGTCATCGAGTTTTAATACCGTTTGAGTCAATCCGCCTTCGAGCTTCGAGCTCAGCACCAGAAGGGGGTACACAAAGTGGCAGTCGTGTGACGACAAATGGCTAAATTTCTCACTAGTCAGCTATATTTACACCGATGTGCTGCTATACATTGTGAATAAGAACTTGCACTCAGCAGCCTCACAGCCCCGTTAATTCCTTCCCTCCTGCGAATGCATCATAAGATGTGCTCTGTATACCCCTAAGGTTACGCGCAGAGGAAATACGACTCTTCTGATGACGACAGCAGCAACAATCGTGAACTAAAGAGTTGTGCGCTGACTGAACTTGATCGGTTTGCATCATCGTCATCATCGTCGTGTGATTCTTGCTAGGTGGTGCGGACTACGCACGCAGTACGTAACTTCCAGTGGGTACACCTGTGTACGTGAGGAGGTTCTCTTCCATATCTTTAAAACTATTCAAGTCGAAGTACACTTGATTCACCGCAACGTCTCAACGTCGCGTTACGTAGCCTGTGAACGCACCGGACTATGAATGACTCGTCTTACGCTATGTAAGGCGATGACCGGAAAGAAAACCTGATAATGAGGTTCCTTTTATTTTGCGCGCGCTCTTCGAAGAAACCGTTGATTATGATGACTCACTGAGCAAGCGTCATAAGCGCGTATTCGCGTCGCACATTGCTCAACCACGCGTGACAGCGAGTTTGTGTGCCGCCTTTGAGCATGTGTCGGTCTTTCATCTGTTTCTTTCATCGTGAAATTTGAGGGCATTTCTGTCGTTTAGGTGCAGCATCTGCTGTTGTCTGGTAGGTAAGCCGTGGTTGTGCTCTTCTCCTTGATCTACGCGGTGTCTCTCCTATTTTAAGGAATATCTACTCTTCCCGATACTGGCTTCAGCCAGTCGCGTGAAGCGCGACATACTAGAGGAAACCGAATCAAACCCGCCGGCCCAGACGCACGGTGAAAGACGATCGTCGAAAAACAATGTTAAGCAATTTGAAATGAGAAATTTATCGTTTGGGCTGGGTAACAACTTTCGGGTGTTGGTTATAAGTATAGAACACTTTCCTCATGGATTATGGCGCGACAAACAAATATAGACTACCATTCCACTCAAAGCAGAGGCAAGATTGATGACCTAAATCTGAGTATGAGATAATTGAATGAGAATATTGCCCGTAACGAGTTTTATCCAGATAAGTTCTTGTTTTGCCGAAATTGAAGTGATTAAAAGTGAGTAGATTTACGTCAGGAATGACAGAACCAAATCAACCACACCACAATGATGCTCTTAAAAACGATTTACAGTATACTTCCTCCAGAAATTTCTTCGGGAGTTGTTCCAGGATTCCTCTGTGAATTCCTTCAGGGATTCGTCTAAAAATTCTTACAGGGATTCGTCCAGGAATTCCTCTATAAAGTCCGCTAGAGATTCCGCTAAAAATTCCTCCAGGTAAAGCCTGTATCCGCAATAATCGGGACACAGAAATATAGTTGTAACTCTGCAATAGATAAATTTAAATTGCTAAAATTTGGCCTGATAATATCTTAAGATGTGTTAATTTCACCTGCAAAATTTCATTTGAATCGGTGCAGTACTTTTTGTTGTAGCAATGAAACAGTAGAACGCGCGCAATTGAATTTTGTACAGCCCCTGGTTTAGCTTGTCAACGCTGTAACTTTTGAATTTGATGACGGAAATGGCTGAAATTTTGAACATAAACCTCCCAATCCACTTTACTTGCATAGACAAAATTTCAGAAAAATAGATGCACTATCAACAATTTTATAGTCGAAACATATAATGGGGCTGAACGTTATTTTAGCCCCTCAGACAACAATTAGTCAGCACCCCTTATTGTTTTGATTATATTGTTGAAAGTACTATACCAATAATCATCAAATTTTTCAGGCATAATACACACATAATCAACTACCTTCTGTTAAAATTTCATGAAAATTGGCAGAGACATTCAAAAGTTATGAATGGGCAAACATCGCACATGAAAAACATGAAACATGTTGACTAACACTAACCCCTATCAACAGCAGTAACTACCAATCCAATTGATAAAAGTTGATGAAATTTTGCAAGAAAGTGTCTCTATAAGTATCATAACTGCGTACGAAATTTCATAATTATCCTTTCAGAACTTTGAATTGTAGCGGAAAATAACCGCCTATTATGCAAATGAAAATTGGTCATGATTGTACAAAATCTTAAAAACCACGTCTGTTTGTTTCTCATCCACAGTTAAAAGTAATGAATCGATTTTTATGAAATTTTGCACAGATAATAAACATACATTGAAGAGTTCTCAGTTAAGTTTTGGCCAATTTTTATCGATTCAGTACAGAGTTACTGCCGTTCTTCTGTGTCCCGATTATTGCGGATACAGGCTTTATTCACCTAATTATACCTTAAGCAATTCCTCTAGATATTCCACCGGGGGTTCATCCAGGAACTTCTCCAGGAATTCTTTCAGGGATTTGTCAAAGAATTCCTGCAGGGATTCTTCCTGAAAGTTCTCCAGTGATTCTTCAAGAAAACCCTCCAGAAATTCCTCTAAGGATTTCTCTAGAGATTTCTCCAGGAGTTCCTTAGAAGATAGCTCAATGAATTTCTCTAGAGATTTCTCCAGAAATTCTCTCAGAAGCTTCCTTCAGAAGCTCCTCCAGGCATTCTTTCAGGAGTTCCTCTAGGGATTGCTCTTGGAATTCCTCCATGAATTCTTTTAGGAATTCCACCAGGAATTCTTTCAGAAACACCTCCAGGGATTTCTATAGGGATTTCTTCAGGGATTAATCCAACCATTCCTTCTGGATATAGTTCTGGGACTCCTTCAGGAATGCTTTTGAGAATTTCACCAGGAATTACCCCAGGAATTCCTGCAGATATTAACTCAGGATTCCTGCAGAATTTACCTCAGGAATTCTGGATTTCATCCAGGCATTTCCTGCAGGATTGCCACCAATAATACCTCCAGCAATCACCCCTAGAATTGATCCAGGAATTGATCCAGAAAATCCTGCAGGGATTCCTTTTTGAAATTCTGTTATGAATTTCTTCAGTAATTCCTCCAGGATTTTTTCCGGGAATTCTTCCAGGGTTTCCTTGAGGAGTTTTTCCAGAAATTTCTCCTCCAGGTATTGCTCCAAGGATTCCTCCAGAGATTTCACCAGAAATTGGTTCATGGGATCCCTCCAGGAATCTCATCAACATTTCCGACAGGAATGGCTTCATGAATTGGTCCAGGTATTTACCAGAAATTCCCTCAGGGATTCCTCTACAAATTCTTCCAAAGATTCCTCCAGGAATTCCTTCGATAATTCTTCCAATAATTCATCCAGATGTTCTTCTAAGATTTTTTCCTGGAATTCATCCAGACATTCCTCTGGAAATTGCTAATAGAATTTCTGCAGGGATTCCTCCAAGAGTTCTTCTGAAGATTTCTCAAGGATTCCTCGAGGAATTCCTCCAGGTATTTCTCTAGAGATACCTCATGGAATTCCTGTACAAATACCACTAGGGATTCCTCGAGGAATTTCTCCAGAAATTCTTTAAAGGATTTCTACCTGAAAGTTTTCCAACGATTCTTCAAGAAAATCTGCCAGAAATTCCTCCAGGAGTTCCTCTCAAGATTTCTCGAGGAAATTCTCTAGATATTCCTCCAGGAATTTGCACAGGCATGTCTCCAGGCATTCCTTCAGAAGCTTCTCTAGGGAATCCTCTAGGGATCGCTCAAGGAATTCCTCCAGAAATTCTTTTGGGAATACCTCCAGGCATTCCACCAGGAGTTCCTCCAGGTATTTTCATAGGGATTCCTCCAGGGATTCCTCCAGGGATTCATCCAGGCATTTCTTCAGCATTTGATTGTGGGACTCCTCCTGGAATACCTTTAAGAATTCCACTAGGAATTACACCAGGAACTCCTGTAGATATTACTTCAGGAATTCTCGCAGAAGTTAAAGCAGTAATTCGTTCATAAATTACAACGGCAATTTATCCAAGAAATCATCCTCCCGGAGTTTATAGACGCATTTTTCCAAGAATCCAGGGATTCCTCCATGAATTGGTTCAAGGGATTCCTACAGTAATTCCACCAGGTTTTCCCAGTATTTTACCAGTAATTTCTGGAGGAAGGAATACCTTCAGGGATTTAAATAAAGATTCTTCCTCCAGTGATTCATCCAGATATTCATCCAAGAATTCTTCATGGAATTACTCCAGAAATACCTATGGGAATTTCTCTAGGAATTTATTACTCGCGCTGTCTGCCTGTCTGACCCTTATGCATTCGAAAACCACTTATCCGATCGGTGTGAAATTTTGTAGGTAGATATTTTTGGGCCGGGGAAGGTTCTTAGCTTGGTGTGAGACCTCTGCGGTTTCTGGAATGGGAAGCTCCCATAGAGATATCTTTCAAGTCACACTGTTCCATTTTCTTTACGGACCAACTGCTAAAATTTACAACATACCTGTTTCCTTCTTTTTATAGAAGGTTTTTCTTTCGAGTGGCGCTGTTGTGCAAGAGCAACAATTAAAATGGGCAATACAAGGTTTGCCGGGTCAGCTAGTATCTATATATATAAAAATGAGTTTGAAGTTCCTTTGAGGCAACAAAACTCACGAACGGCTGAACCGATCAGGATGACTCTCGAACTGTTCGATTCATATTCATGGTGGCTGTGTTTATATGTACAAAAAGTTACAAAAAGTCAACTAGAAAAGTAAGAAAATTGATAAAGTACTGATTTTTCATGAGCTGGGAAGCAAATCAACACGATTGAAATAAAACCAATCTAGAGTGCGGCGATGTTATGAGCTCAACAGTTGTCAAACCACCACAGCTTGGCAAGACAACGTGTGCCGGAACAGCTAGTCTATATATATAAAAATGAGTTTGAAGTTCCTTTGAGGCAACAAAACTCAAGAACGGGTGGACCGATCAGCATGACTCTTGCATGGTTTGATTCGTATTCGTGGTGGCTGTGTTTATATGTACAAAAAGTTACGAAAATTCACTAGAAAAGCAAAAAAAATGTTAAAATATGGATTTTTCATGAGCGGGGAACAAATTCAGCACGATCAAAATTAAATCAATCTAGAGTGCGTTGCTGCGATGACCTCAACAGTTGTCAAACCACCACAGCTTGGCAAGACAAAGTTTGCCGGGACAGCTAGTGCTAAATAAAAATCTTAGAAAATCTACTGGAACTTTCATCAACAGTTTCCTGTCGTATTTTAAGCCGGATTTGAAAATTAAATTAGGGAAGTAGATTCACCTTGGCATAGCTTCTTTTTTGGACACTTTTCTCGCTGTAACTGAGTTACTTAAGAGAGTTCGACTGATGTGTGTGATCTAGCTACTTTATCGGCGCTGCAGTCTTGGGGAATCAAAACGACTGTTTTAGATTTGTCCTGACGTTTCGACTCTGTTTCGAGTCTTCTTCAAACCGTTACCGCGTCAACAAGCGTAGTGCAGTGCAATATGATAGAAATCAAGTGAAACCAACAAAAAAAATAAGCTACGGTTCACTTGACAAGAAATCCGATGTACAGACACAAACAAGACACCGACAGTCCTATGTCCATTCAAACAAAAAGCGACTAGTCAGAATTTTCCCTTTGAAGAAGACTCGAAACAGAGTCGAAACGTCGGGACAAATCTAAAACAGTCGTTTTGATTCCCCAAGACTGCAGCGCCGATAAAGTAGCTATATAACTGAGTTAGTTATTGCCGAGTATTTTGAGGAATATCCAAAAGAATCAATCAGTGCCGCGCTTTGTGGCCATCGCCACTGACATGGATATGATTGCCATGACATTTTCCGATGCTTTCTGATGCAATAAATAGAGACACGCACCACGGAATGCGGAATAAGTACAAGCAAGGCACTTCACTGAATGAAGAAAACTGATGAATTTCTTCATCAAAACAACCCAGGTAACTAGTAAGCACTGTATTTAGCATTAATTCAGCACTATATGCGCCTTTACACCTAGCCATTTAATGCCACTCAGCCGTATATGCGCCTTTAATGCTACTTAAATGCAGGTTTTGGCCCAATATACGGCTGCTTAAATGCTAGACCTTCAGGAACTTCATAAAGAACTGTCAAAATAGTAACACCAGACTGTAACGCCTCATATGAGACAAACCAAAATAGTAAATTCACCCCTCTTACTTCCGCTCCTCCACTCGTTTGGTCATTCAACACTTTCATTCTTTGCGGCATATTTTCTGGTAGGTGTTATTTTTGCTGATTTCTACTCTGACTGCGACTCGATCTCAATACCCTGCGATTGATCATTTAGAGGTGATACACAAATTACGTCACGCAAAAATCGACCTTTTTCAACCCCCCCTCCCCCCTATGTCACACTTTTTGTATGGGACCTCAATATTTTTTGTATGGGTCGTCACGTTCTGCAATGCGTGACGTAATTTGTGCACGAGCCCTTATTGAAAGGAGCTGCTGCGCGCTACAGGATAGGCTGAAAATGAAACTGTAAAGTGCGCTGATTTTTTGTTCTATTTTAAGTTATTTAGTGATTGGGTTTCATACCTGACCAGGTGGCATTACTTCGCTTCGGATTTTTGTTCGATGTTGAACGAGGAAGTTGGGAATGGATGCAGAATCATGTAAAATCATCTTTTTCCTATGCCATGTTTAAGTTTGCATGAGTAATTGTTTTACTACATAAAGTAACCTCACCAGACGTCGATAATGGTTTACATTGACGCAACAATGAGACACAAATAGTATTAACGAAATGAGTTTTCAAACATAGCAGCAACACATAACTTCTCTGGCAATTTTGTGGCTTTAAAATGTCATTTGGGATGCTTAAAAACCAAAACATATTGTGCATTTGAAATGCTACATAACAGCTAAAGATTTTTAAAATGCATTTTGTATGCTACTTAAAGGCGTCTAAGCTGTCAAACTGCTATGCTAGGGCAGCAAGCAGATGAAATGCAAATATAAGACTAATGTACTGCTTATTCGAATGCTTATTGGTTACATGGGTACATCTACTCCTAAAAAGTTATCAATACTAGCATTTACTTCCAAAAGGTTACTATAACAGGGTGTCCAGAGCAACATTTTTGAGGGGCTTCGGTCGGAGTTACTAGGAAAGACTCGTGAAAGAATTTTGATATTTTTAAGACATTGGCTAAATCCGAATTGAGTTTTAGAGGCCATTCTCAAGTTATTCCAATATAACTGTTCGACGAATCAAAAGCGTAATTTATGGCTGAGTCCATGGTTACTGCTGACTACAGAAAGTCAGGTTGGTTTCTTAGCTTGAAAGCGTATAGAAAATTATAGCATCAATTGGTGAGATCGGTGAAATCTTAAATTTAGATTGGTATTGGTCTATTATCTAGCCTAGTCTATTCTAGCAAGTCCTGCAAAATATCAGTGTCAGTGCCTGTGCCCGAAAATGAATGACTGCGGCGGTCGTTTTCAGTTCCTCGATGTGAGAACTGACAGAGTCCGAGAGCTCCATTCGTGAGCGAACCAACGAGGTCAATTCCCAGTCATCCACACACTACTCATGCTGACAAGCCATTCGTCTCAAGCGGTGGCTTGTGAGAGTGAGTGCCCTATACGCTACCACGGGTGAAAACACTCGAATACAGAAAATTGAATGGAAATTTAGCCTTGTCAGCTCTCGCTTTCAGCACGCTGCGTGCGAGTGTGAGTACCTCTTTCATTTCGCTCCCGTTTTGCTAATCGGAAAGCAACATCGACAGGAAAAATAAAACGGAGAAATGAAAAAAGCAAAATATCGCTACCATAAAGGCTTGTCGAAAAATTGCAGCACTGATTCTAGCTACAAAATATGTTTCGTCTCATTTCAGCAGTGACAGATCAATATTTTTAAGATTCTTCCAAAAATCATACCAGACCCATTGTAATTCTTTGGACAGTTTTCATTGATAGTTTAACTAGAAACAATAAATCATCCATAAAGTTTTCAATAGCTTGACCAGGATTTTTTATCATGTATTCATGGGAAGGTTTTACAAAAAAGGAAGTCTGCGAGACAGTCCATTTTTTTTTTTCAAAGAGTTTATTGAGATTTTTCAAATATCAGTTCAACAAAAATCCTCTATGAATTAGTCATAACTCGAAAAAAATGACAGAAATTCAGTTTTTTATTCAAACTTACTTTATGATACCACTCTACGTATTTTGAGGGATTCCATCAGGGATCAATATACTTGTTCCTATAGCAATCACTCCAGAAATCCTACCATATATGTATTCTTCCAAATGTTTCCTACGAATCATGTTTGAAATTACAAAAATTTAGAGAAAATGCCTCGAATTTACTCTTTCAGACAGGGTATCTGATCCCAAATGTGTATCTTCATTCAAATTCAAAGTAGTCAGCACAAACGGTTGTCGCTTTTGTTTATGTGCCTGCTTGTCAACGACGATAGCAAACTCCGGCGATCGGTTGGAAGCCACTCTTAGGGCCGATTTCTTCACCTCGGCTTAACCGGTAAGCCAGGCTTACCCATACAGTTAAACCTGGTTTAACGCTTAAGCCAGAGTGAAGAAATCGGCCCTTAGAACTTTTTATCATTCGTCCTCATTCGCAGCGCAAGCGATCGACCGGCGATGCAATTCATGAGTGATGTTGTGCATACGATGTTTTCATGTTTTCGAAAAATAGGGTTTCGATCTACTTGGGCACCCACGTCAATTCCCGGCAACTCACAGCAAAACAAATTAAAATATCACTTGGCGCATATTTTCCAAATGCACTTCCGTGAGTAATTATCTCCCGCAACATTTCCGCAACGGGATCTACAGTCAATGAGCTACAAGATCACTCTGAAGCCGAACGACTACTTCACGCAAACGAGTGCACTTCGTCAGCACAAAGATGGCTGCCGAAATGATTTCCCACTTGATTTTGCTGGAAGTTCGACACTGTGGTGTCGGGAATTAGCGCTGAACTAGGTACAGTAAACTCGTTCAAAATCAACTTTCCGGCTGAAAATCTTCACAACAATCACTGTTAACAACAAGTTCACGCAATAAAGTATCTGATTCAGATGAAAGAAGTGGACGAAACAGACGTTTCGTTATGAATTTAGGTAATGCACAATTTTGTTTACCTTTAGTGCCAGGAATAGGGTCAAAAACTCTATTATAACAAAAAAAAACCGATTTAATCCACCTATGGTGAACAGAACCCTTCTTACACTTATTAAAAATATTGTTGTATTATGCGTATTAAGCAAATTTATTTTGTGTGATTGACCAAAAGTTCTAGAAAATATTGTGGATTTGACATCTAGTGAATTGGTTCCCAAAATAGCATCAGACCATGGACTTACCAGAAATGCCAGACACCTCCTAGAATCTTATATGGAATGTTAAAAAAAATAGCTTTCAAATTCTGGAATATTGTATCTTTTGTTAACTGCCAAATAATCTTGAATCGATTAACAAATGGATAAGAAAATCAGCGAGATGCAATTTGTCTAATATCTCTTAATCAGTCGAATAAATTAGCTCCGAAGTACTTGGTATTCATGGTTATGGTGTAAAAAGGACAAAAATGATATATCTACTAAGTTAATCAGTTTTGGCATTCACTAGTTATTTTGGCTGTCCGGTTCTTGCATTTTTCCAACAATATATAAATTCAAAGCTTTCATTTAACATATTGTTAGTTTTCATAAAATTCCTGTGTATTTGTAATTTGTTAATTATAATTTTGTTGAAAACAATAACCTGCTAGAATACACTTTGTATGAGATCAGCATAATTTATTGAAAATAATTTCCCATAGACTGGTGAAAAACTAATGCAAGATAACAAGTGAATATAATAATAAAAAAGAATTTATTGAAATACTCTTCGTAAGATATCTCAGTAATCAAATGTCGAATCGAAATAAAATTTCAGGGCCTTATACAAGGATATTGTAGCTTTCATTTGGTGCTTAGAGAACCCAAATCGGTTGACAGACGGCTAAGATATTTATTATTATACAATTGGTCAAAAATCTCAAAAAGTTTAGTTGTATAAATCCTAAGTACTCTTCGAAAGATATCTATGTAACCAAATGTCCAATCGAAATAAAATTTCTGGGTGATCTACTAGGATGCTGTAGCTTTCATTTGGTGCCAAGAGAACTTAAATCGATTGACAAACGGCCGAAATATTTATTATGATACACTTGGTCAAAAATCTTAAATAGTTTAGAAGTATTACTCATAAGTACTCTTCGAGAGATATCTCGGTAACCAAACGTCCAATCGAAAAAAAATTCAATAGCGTTCTACTAGGATGTAGTAGCTTTCATTTGCTTCCAAGAGAACTCAAATCGGTTGACAGACGGCTGAGAAACGTGCGTGAATTTTTTTGTAACGCACATACACACACACACATACACACATACACACATACACACATACACACACACACACATACAGACATTTGCTCAGTTCGTCGAGCTGAGTTCATTGGTATATGAGACTCGGCCCTCCGGGCCTCGGATCGAAAGTCGGTTCTTCGAGCGATATTTATACCCTTCTTATGGGTGTAAGAAGGGTAAAAAAGAATTTATTGAAATACTCTTCGTAAGATATCTCAGTAATCAAATGTCGAATCGAAATAAAATTTCAGGGCCTTATACAAGGATATTGTAGCTTTCATTTGGTGCTTAGAGAACCCAAATCGGTTGACAGACGGCTAAGATATTTATTATTATACAATTGGTCAAAAATCTCAAAAAGTTTAGTTGTATAAATCCTAAGTACTCTTCGAAAGATATCTATGTAACCAAATGTCCAATCGAAATAAAATTTCTGGGTGATCTACTAGGATGCTGTAGCTTTCATTTGGTGCCAAGAGAACTTAAATCGATTGACAAACGGCCGAAACATTTATTATGATACACTTGGTCAAAAATCTTAAATAGTTTAGAAGTATTACTCATAAGTACTCTTCGAGAGATATCTCGGTAACCAAACGTCCAATCGAAAAAAAATTCGATAGCGTTCTACTAGGATGTAGTAGCTTTCATTTGCTTCCAAGAGAACTCAAATCGGTTGACAGACGGCTGAGAAACGTGCGTGAATTGTTTTTGTAACGCACATACACACACACACACACATACACACATACACACATACACACACACACACATACAGACATTTGCTCAGTTCGTCGAGCTGAGTTCATTGGTATATGAGACTCGGCCCTCCGGGCCTCGGATCGAAAGTCGGTTTTTTGAGCGATATTTATACCCTTCTTATGGGTGTAAGAAGGGTAAAAAGGCTTTTCCTACATACATTCCGTGATATTTTTGCTACTGTTTATTGAGCTCAAATATTACAAAGAGATAGTAGCTTTTATGTATTTGATGCAATTGCATTTTCATGTAGAGCTAACTTGAGAAACCAGATTTGGTCATAAAAAAAAGGCTTTTCCTACATACATTCCGTGATATTTTTGCTACTGTTTATTGAGCTCAAATATTACAAAGAGATAGTAGCTTTTATGTATTTGATGCAATTGCATTTTCATGTAGAGATAACTTGAGAAACCAGATTTGGTCATAAAAAAAAGGCTTTTCCTACATACATTCCGTGATATTTTTGCTACTGTTTATTAAGCTCAAATATTACAAAGAGATAGTAGCTTTTATGTATTTGATGCAATTGCATTTTTATGTATAACTAACTTGTGTAACCAAATATGATCATAAAAAATCTGTTGACAAACGGCTGAGAAATGTATTATGATACATTTTATCAAAAATCTCTCAAAAGCGTAAATTTCATTACTCCTTAGTACTCGTGGAAAGATATCTCGGAAACAAAATGTCCAAACGGCATAAAATTTAATAGCATACTACTTGGATGCTGTAGCTTTCATTTGATGCTGAGAGAACTCAAATCGATTGACACACGGCTGATTCATTTATTATGAAGCATTTTGTCAAAGACCTCTTAAAAAGTTAAGTTGTATTACTCCAAAGTACTCCCCGAAAGATATCTCGGTTACAAAATGTCCAATCGGAATGAAATTCAAAAGCGTTCTTCTAGGGTGCAGTAGCTTTCGTTTCGAGCCTTAAGAACCCAATTCGGTTGATAGACGGCTGAGAAATTTATGGTGATACACTTTGTCAAAAATATCTAAAATAATTAAGTTGTACTACTCCCTAGCACTCTTTGAAAGATATCTCGGTAACCGAACGTCCAATCAAAAAAAAATTCAATAGCGTTCTACTAGGATGTAGTAGCTTTCGTTTGGGGCCTTAAGAACCTAAATCGGTTGATAGACGGCTGAGAAATTTATGGTGATACAATTTGTCAAAAATATCTAAAATAATTAAGTTGTACTACTCCCTAGCACTCTTTGAAAGATATCGCGGTAACCGAACGTCCAATCAAAAAAAAATTCAATAGCGTTCTACTAGGATGTAGTAGCTTTCGTTTGGGGCCTTAAGAACCCAAATCGGTTGATAGACGGCTGAGAAATTTATGGTGATACACTTTGTCAAAAATATCTAAAATAATTAAGTTGTACTACTCCCTAGCACTCTTTGAAAGATATCTCGGTAACCGAACGTCCAATCAAAAAAAAATTCAATAGCGTTCTACTAGGATGTAGTAGCTTTCGTTTGGGGCCTTAAGAACCGAAATCGGTTGATAGACGGCTGAGAAATTTATGGTGATACAATTTGTCAAAAATATCTAAAATAATTAAGTTGTACTACTCCCTAGCACTCTTTGAAAGATATCTCGGTAACCGAACGTCCAATCAAAAAAAAAATTCAATAGCGTTCTACTAGGATGTAGTAGCTTTCGTTTGGGGCCTTAAGAACCCAAATCGGTTGATAGACGGCTGAGAAATTTATGGTGATACACTTTGTCAAAAATATCTAAAATAATTAAGTTGTACTACTCCCTAGCACTCTTTGAAAGATATCTCGGTAACCGAACGTCCAATCAAAATAAAATTCAATAGCGTTCTACTAGGATGTAGTAGCTTTCATTTGCTTCCAAGAGAACTCAAATCGGTCAACAGACGGCTGAGAACCGTGAGTGACATTTTTTTGTAACATACATACACACACACATACACACACACACACATACAGACATTTGCTCAATTCGTCGAGCTGAGTTGATTGGTATATGTGACTCGGCCCTGCGGGCCTCGGATCGAAAGTCGGTTTTCCAAGCGGTATTTATACCCTTCTTATGGGTGTAAGAAGGGTAAAAAGGAAGAAACTCATCCGAAACGACTGAATTCTTGATTCCTATAGTATTTTTTCCAAAACCATTGGAAATGTCGCTACTCAAAATTCTTACTATGACTTTGGTGATTGTAAGCTTTTCCATAAACTCATTCAGAAATTTCGCTTGAAATACCGTTAAAAATTCCTACCAAACGATAATTTTAGGAAGTCCTCACTAACACATTTAGGAATTATTTCAAAAAGTTTTAAAAGGTAAAAAACATTGATTGAAACTTGGCTCAAAACCTATCCACATCGGCAGAAATCCTCAAATTGTAGGAACAACTACAGAAACAATCTATTTGTTCCGTGGTTTTATCCAGTAAATCTTCGAGGTGAACCACATTGGTTCACACATTGGTTTATTATTCTGAAGATAATGTGGCACAGTTCGCTTGATAACATAACTCGTAGGCGTTATATGATAGATTGACACTATGCTGGGAAAGTTGGAAGGAAGGGAAACGACTTTTTCTACCCGTTTTCTGTTCTAGCGATGGCTATGAACATATGAATATACAGGAGTTGTGTATGTAAAAAGGAGAAGAAAGTAGATAGAAAGATACAAAATAGAAGGAAAGGGACGAGCCGGGGATTGAACCCAGGACCTTCTGCATACGAATCAGAAGCGGTGGCCACTAGACCACCAAGCCCGTCAGTCATTGTTGTAGTTAATATTTATCATGTAAATTAAAAAAAAAAATATAGAATAAAGTGCATGCATTGTAGAAGTATGATTTTAAATATCTAGAAAATGCGATAAAACAATAGATTGAAAACCCATTAGAGTACCAATCATATCTATCAACGAAATATTCCATCGACGAAAATCCTCCCACCACAATTCAAGGATTTTTCAACTAAAATTAATTTCTTTGATATTACTAGATTTTTCATGTTGTTTTTTTCTGGCAGTTGCATACAAGATTGCTAAGGGTTTATCTCTGTTAATTCAATTGCTATCAATGAGATGAAACTTATTTAACCACGAAAAAAACCATTACTGATTGAATACCATGTGGCCCTTCATATCACATTTCTCTTGTATCTTTGAACCTTGCAGTTCGTATCTACTGCTGATCGAGCAAGTGGTAGGTGGATGGCTCGATTCCGTACGGCAAAGACGTTAAATTCACAATAGTTCACATATTTATTTACGTAAAAACAACATAGGGGCTGTGTGCTAGTAGTGGACCCTGCGCCTATAGTGGACCCCCTATTCTATTCTATTCTAGTGCTTGCACAGCCAGTATTGAAAAGCATCCTGGAAATATCAAAATTTCTTCTGATATTTTCTTGTCAGCATTAATATTTGCAGCATATCAGAGATGTGACACAAATATTAAAACGGCCAGGCCCACTGTGCAGACTAATGGGTTGGAGGATAATTCAAAAACTTAAGGCAATCAGGTTATCCACTTGTGAATAACATGGTTGACAAACCTTTTTGAATTGAATGAAGGAAGAAACGGGGACAACCGTACCAACCGTTTCGTTTTAGGGGAATGGTGTGTGAACATAAAATCGTTGGGAGTGGTGCGGCTAAGAAGGTTAATGCACACTCCGTTATAGTTGGCGTCCGTTCTCCTGGGATGGGGCACAGGCATTTCTCCATGTGTCCTGGCTTCAAAGCCTAGGCTTAAGCGCCATTACTCGCTCTCTGAAACGAGAAAAAAGGAAAATGATCCCTTTCCCGAATGTACAGAAAAACAAGCCCATATAAAAGTACAACAAATATAGGAAATTGCTACAGATATGCCATTTTTTCAAAGAAATTTGAAATGATAATTTCAAAAAGTCACTTCTGATTTTACTAAAAACAATTTCTTCCTGTGCTTTCAATGCAAACCTATGTTGGATTTGTCGAATACTGCAGCGAACCACAATTGCAGCGCTATCGTCATCTCCATGGTGACAAGCATCAAACAGCAGCGTCACATAGCCACGACACTTACCTACAACTTGTACGTAAAAAAAATGTGTACACCAATGATCATTCGTTTTTTTTTTTGCTAATTTTGTGATGCGATTTTCTTCCTTTGCCGGAAAATGAAAGTGATCAACAAAGACTAATCGGCTGCCGATAACAAAGAAAGGCAAGACGCCATATAAACATTTTATAAACTACGAAAAAAGTAAAAAGAACTCTCTCACCCAGTTTCGCTAATCGGAAGGTTGCCTGGCCGACAACTTCGCCAAAATCTGCATTGTCTCCATCCTTGCTTATTCTTCCCCGCTGCTATCTTCATTCTCCAGTCGTCACCGAATTCGAATATGGGCCTCATTCTTCACCACTCAATTATATAACACTTTTTCTCAATATCACATACACTTTTTCTTAAATGCAGAAAATCCTAACATTCTAAAATCAGAAAATTCCAAGGCGTATCACTAATCAGCCAAATGCTTATTCCACAATACGAAATTGAAAACCGGGGAGATGATCAAAACCACGACAGAAAACTCCTGCGCCTATAGTGGACCCCCTACAGAAAAACTCAAATATGAATGCCCAAATCAACTGATTCGAGGCAACTTCCACCGGGGGAACATCAATTACATTGTTCCACAGCAGTTCCTGACAAACAAATTGCCAAATGGTCACAAAAATCGATTATTTTAACTATTTAATGAATGTAAACACTCAAAAGGGTCCACTATAGGGCACATTCAGGAGGGTCCACTATAGGCTCCGTCGGCAGCATGACAGATAACATAGAAATCAAATGGGGGGTCCACTATAGGCGCCGAGATATGTGTGAACAATCCTATAGTGGACCCCGATGGGGTCCATTATAGGCAACATCGATGCATATTTTCAAATGCGTATTTCACTGGAATAATTTATTATTGTTGTATGTTTGACGATCTTAACATAAAGAGGGGACATGAAACTTGTCATAAAATTCCACTTTTGAACAATCCACTGACGTAACATAGCTAAAATCCCGCAGAAGTAAATGTCGATGGCTTAGGGGGTCCACTACTACAAAACCCTACAAAAAGAGCGTGTCAAACTAGGTCTACGTTGTGTTAATGATTATTAATTGTAGTGGTTGATGATGGTAGGGCTCTGCACCGGTAACGTTTTGCCCGAACAACTGCATTTAGCATTCGGCAGCCAACTAAATTCAATGCTAAGACGTAATTACGCCGTTCACTTCAATTTATTCTCACCTATTTATTCTAACATTTTTGAACGCCCACTCATCATTAGATGAAATCAATAAGTTTCATGTCTGTTTTATGGCCCTAATAATAATCTGAAATTTCCTATACAAATCAACACAAATCATAAATCAACAGTTTACTTCACCTGCCGAAACAAACGACTAATCAGGATGGGGTGCTATATTACCGACATTATGACTGAATAGAATAATAGTAGTTACTCAGATACAAACGGCTTCCAACCCCCCGTCGAGTCGACTGGCCTTTCTAGTCAGGCCCAGTAGTCATTTGCCAAAGCTGTCGAACCGTCCGCATGTGTAGTACATTACCTAAATTGCATAGCCGCGCTCACTGCCCGCCGAGCCGACCGACAGGCTCACCAATTTCTGTCTTCATGTGTGTGTTTTATTTTAGAACGAGAGACTAGGTGGAATTTATCGACGTATGTTTAAAATAGAAGGAAGTCTATAATGGCTATGTTTACAAATAATTCCCACCAACAGCAGCAACAGCCGTTTATTCGCTGGCTTGCTCGGCTCCGATCCGAGGTGTACAATCTTCTTCAACGCTCATCGGCCAACCTGGCTCCACCTTGGATTCTACCTTTCAGCTAGTAGCTATAGTAGTACACCACAGCAACGGGAGTTGTTTCGACAAGGCACTGCCATCAGTTCACCTGGATAATCCAAATCCTCTCATTTAGCCTCAATATTCTAATTAGGTGGTAAAATGGAATCACTCCCACTCACCCGACTCGAATGACCAAGTCCAGGTGCAGTGGTTCTCAAGTTACACCTCGAACAACTATTGGTGTTGTAGAGTGTGGAAAGATTCCCCTTCTTCCTGACGAGACGAGAAAAACAAAATTATCACAGCTTGTGTTATTTTGTTACAATGATTTTTGTAACAACAGTTGTTATAAAACATGTACCATTAGTAGCGAAAATAACAAAAATTCTAACAAAACTCATTCCAATGAAAACAAATATTTAACTAGTTGAGATATAATCATAACAAGATTATATCAAATTTTGTTATACTAAACTTGCGAAATCATAACAAAATTATATCAAACTGTGTTATAAATTTCAGAACAAATTTGTCGTTTTGTTATATATGTCCTGACTCGAGTAACCAAAATAACAAGAATTATCAACGTTTTTTGCGATAACACAAAAAATCTTATAAATCCTGAAAGAATTTTGTTATGAAAAATATAACAAAGATTGCAACAAACGTGTTACGAAATTATGTTAGAGACAATTATATTATAATGCATAATATAACATATGTTTTTATACATCTGTTTGAATACATGAAACTAGTTTTGTTATAATTTTGTTACTAAAACTATAACAAACGTTAAAACAATCCTTATAACTGAATTATATCAACTATTGTTATTTCTAACAACAGTTGTTATAATTTTGTTATGATCTTGTTATGTGCTTCTAGTCGGATTGTGATTCGACCTTAAAGCTGTACACTAACATGTTTCTTGATTCACATAGAAGTTGCATTGCTTGGTTACCCATATTCTGTGTTGTTAACCACTGTGATGGTATAGGCCACTGCATTGCTTTGATTTTGTATGGGATTTTGACGTTTCTTGGCCTTGTTGTTTTCAAAATTTCTGTAAGAGTGAAAGAGAAGGAGAGAATTTCGTGCAGTGCCCTATACCAGATATCATTCTGGGGGAAGGTTACACAGTAAAAATATTGAAAAATATCTTGTCATACGTCATGCCATCACTTTTCAGATATTGTGATTTAAACAGTAAAATGTTTTCGGACTAGATTCTATCACAGGTCCTTAGTATTAGAACCTTCAAAAATGAAGTTACTTTTCAGTTCATTGAAATGTTGTCAAAACTTTCAGTTTAACAGTATGTATACTTTTTGCTGTGTCAAATTCTCCCTTTCAGTGGCTATTTGCACGATTGCATTTTGCCTGTTCATCGCCATAATGTTCTGCAAAACTCACTCATTCACGAACTCACTCACAGTCACAGTCACAGTGCGGTCTGGTTGTTTTAATTCCATGCATGACTGGCGCCCAGCAATTTTCCGATTATAATCTCTCACAACATCCACTTTTTCACACAGCTGGTTCCCCTGTTCTCTCGAAAAAGATTGTAGAAGAAAAACCGCATCACATACAGAAGCTGTCTACCGGTAGATATATGTACAAACAGAGCCGACGAATGGCTTGTTTGTAGCTTGCTGGCTGACTCTGGCCTAGCCTAGATGCGGAGCAAAGAGTCAATCACACATACCGAAAAAAAAACGAACCACCCAATGGAGGGTATTTATCCATCAGATCAGACAGGGAACTTAGAGCGTCAGAAAGAATAAGATACCACGAACGGGCAAATGACCATAAATCTCGCTCTAATCCCCCTTCCACGTGAATTGCTGCAGAAAGTTGAATTTATTTTTTACGATTTTTGAAAGAATGCTCTGCGTGGTCGAATGGTCGACTTCGATTTTCCGCCGAATTTCCTCCTGCATACAAAAAAAAGTGCGTACTTGAGACGTTTATGAGATCCCATTGGGATTCCATCGGCGCGCTCGACGCCCTGTTGTCCACTCCATCCTTCCACGGTCGGCATCTGGTTTCTTCGAAAATGGTTCGATGGCCGTCGCTGCCGCCATCCGTCGTTCGTTCGTTCGTTCGTTTTGTGTGTGGAATGAATAAAAATTATTGGACTGTTATGCCAAAGACCCGAGATAAACAATTATTAATCGGGAGGAAGCAGCTGGTAATTTATTTATTTGCGGTCAAAAGTAGCTGGCAATAAATGTACGTAGCGACTTGAACCGGGCACCCTACTGATGGGGAGTGGCATTTCCGTAGAGTAGTGCAGGCTGAATACGGATTAATTAATCATAATAGTTTGGATGCCTCCAGCCGATCTGATAATGTCCGGCATTCAGCAGATTTACTGGACATGATAGATTACAAATCGTAGCTTTGCATAATAAAAGAAGTTACCGTTACACGCGTACACTTTAGAGTCTAAACTCAAGAACAGTTTGGATGACCTAGAATATCCCGACTGATCTGATACTGTCTATTGAACTTTCAGAAGACTTTCTGGGCGTAATGGAATACAAATCGTAGCGTTGTATAATGAAAGAAGCTTACCGTTACACCAGTAGACTTCAGGATCTGAACTCAAGAATAATTTGAATGACCTAGGATATCCCAACTGTTTTGATATTGTCTTTTGAGCTTTGAAAAGGCTTACTGGACATGAAAGATTACAAATCGTAGCTTTGTATAATGGAAATAGTTACTGTTACACGCGTGGACATTAGGATCTAAACTCGAGAACAGTTTGGATGACCTAGGATATCCCGACTGATCTGATACTGTCTATTGAACTTTCAGCAGATTTACTGGACATGATAGAATACAAATCGTTGCTTTGTATAATGAAAGAAGTTACCGTTACACTCGTAGACTTCAGGGTCTGAATTCAAGAACAGTTTGGATGACCTAGGATATCCCCCAATTATTCTGAAATTGTTGTTTGAACTTTAAGAATGTCTAGTAACATGATAAATTGCAAATCGTAGCATTGTATAACGAAAGAAGTTACCGTTACACCCGTAGACTTTAGGATCTAAACTCAAGAACATTTTGGATGACCTAGGATATCCCGACTGATCTGATACTGTCTTTTGAACTTTCAGAAGACTTACTGAACATGATAGATTACAAATCGTAGCTTTGTATAATGAAAGTAGCTACCGTTACACCCGTAGACCTTAGGATCTACACTCAAGAACAATTTGGATGATCTAGGATATCCCGAATGATCTGATACTGTCTATTGAACTTTCAGAAGACTTACTGGACGTGATGGAATACAAATCGTAGCGTTGTATAATGAAAGAAGTTACCGTTACACTCGTAGACTTCAAGGTCTGAACTCAAGAACAGTTTGGATGACCTAGGATATCCCCCAACTATTCTGAAACTGTTGTTTGAACTTCCAGAATATCTAGTAACATGATAAATTACAAATCGTAGCTTTGTGTAACGAAATAAGTTACCGTTACACCCGTAGACTCTAGGATCTAAACTCAAGAACAATTTGGATGATCTAGGATATCCCGAATGATCTGACAGTGTTTATTGAGCTTTCAGAAGACTTACTGAACATGATTGATTACAAATCGTAGCTCTGTATAACGAAAGAAGTTACTGTTACACCCGTAGACTTTAGGATCTAAACTCAAGAACAATTTGCATGATCTAGGATATCCCGAATGATCTGATACTGTCTATTGGGCTTTACGAAGACTTACTGGACGTGATGGAATACAAATCGTAGCGTTGTATAATGAAAGAAGTTACCGTTACACTCGTAGACTTCAGGGTCTGAACTCAAGAACAGTTTGGATGACCTAGGATATCCCCCAACTATTCTGAAACTGTTGTTTGAACTTCCAGAATGTCTAGTAACATGATAAATTACAAAACGTAGCTTTGTATAACGAAAGAAGTTACCGTTAGACCCGTAGACTTTGGGATCTAAACTCAAGAACAATTTTGGATGGCGTAAGATATCCCGACTGATCTGATACTGTCTTTTGAACTTTCAGAAGACTTACTGAACATGAAAGATTACAAATCGTAGCTTTGTATAATGAAAATAGTTACCGTTACACCCGTAGACTTGAGGATCTAAACTCAAGAACAGTTTGGATGACTTAGGATATCTAGAAAAAATATTCTGCATCACATTCTACCCTTTCTATGCTATTGAGCACCAAAACCACAGAAATACGTAGAAAAACTCTATAATAACGCTTGGGTAACTTCCGTCTTCAAAGAGTTAATCCGTATACAGCCTACCTTACTCTATGGAAATGCCAGTACGGAAAGTTCCTAGCCCTGTCATCACAAACACGAAAGAACTTTGGAATTTCGAATCCAGTGAGGCCTTTTCAGACATTTCGAATCGCGGTGCACTTTTTGGAGCCAAAAGGCTTTGAAAAATTTGTCAATAACGCTAATTTATTCATCAATACCTGACTTAAATTAAAAACATTTGGCCGTTTTCAAAAGTTACGCGAGATATGCTCATCACGTAATATATATGACTCCAAAAGACATCAACTGATTCATAAAAATGGCAATGCTGAGTGAAACACACTTGTATTTTCTGTGTTTAAAAAAGACGGACAAAATCGGGAGCAATAAAATTGGGTCTCCACTGTATCTGCACAGAAAAAAATTCTGAAAAACTACACTTGACGTAAATATTAGAACGTTTATATTTTCATTGAATTCATTTAATTTTACATAAAAGAAATTCTTGCACGAAAAATTGGAAGCAAGCTCCGTACTAGAGACAAGCTGTGATTTTACAATCCGATAAGAATTGTGTTATAATCGATGAAGGATATTTTGTTACAGCGATGTTACAATTTTGAACCATGTGTTTTCGTCCATTTCCAATTTGATTTCTAAACTCTCTGAAATCGCAACTTTCAATGTCTTGAACAGGTAAAAAGTGAGACCACTGATCTGCGATTCTAGTGTTTAGAATGGTTTTCTCCAATAGTTTTGAATTTTAAGCCATAACCTCTTCACAGTTCAAAATTGTTACATCGAGTTCGCTGTAACAAATTGACCTCCATCGCTTCCAACACAGTTCTCCATCGGATTGTAAATTTACAGGTTGTCTGCAGTATGGAGATTGCTCACAATTTTGCGTGCAAGAAATTATGTTATGTAAAATTGAATGGAATTAAATGAAAATTTAAACGTTCTAATATTTACGTCAAGTGTAGTTTTCAGAATTTCTTGCTGTGTAGTGTAGATAAAGGTCATATAAATAAAAATTAGTGAATTTTACTACACATGATATCTACTCAAAATAAAGTCCACAGAGGTTTCTACATTGCTGGTATGAATAAAAAAAAAACTGCCGACTCCTCTGGCTAGTTATTCCGAAAACAAATAAAACCCAGAAGTTATAACCGTGGAACAAGAGGGCTCCAAGATCAAGCAGACATTCGTCGGTAAGCCGACGATATCGATAAAACATGTGGATGTGGATCAATCTGGATGATAATATTCCTGCTGGAACTCCTTTAGAGAAACCTCCTGGATCTGGTGTAATGGCAAGGGGAATGACATATCTTTTTCTAACCGGAATATCCGCTTTTATCCGTCTCTAACCGTCGTTAACCGCGTCTAACTGCTGCTCACTTAGCAGCTCGCTTAGCAACGGTTAGCGACGGTTAGAAACGGATAAATGCGGATATTCCGGTTAGAAAAGGATATGTCATTCCCCTTGTGTAATGGTTAAAGTACGTGGCTATCACGCCGAGGACCGGAGATCGAATCCCACTCCCGACAACTCATAAAACGTGAGTAATTCCTTCGGAAGGAAAGTAAAGCGTGGTTCTGAGATAAACTAGCCTAGGGCTAAAATGCTCGTTAATACAGACAAAAAATGCCTTTTGGACTGTCTACCCAGGATTTCTCAAAGATCCCTTCACGGCATTTGTCGTCTTCCTCCTTGAATTCCTCGCAGTGATTCTTCCGGATTCCAGAAGAAATCGTAAATCCAGGGAGATACCTGATTCCTTCAGAAGTTTTTCATCCTGCAGGAATTCTTCCTGTGGCATTGCTTCCAAAGGGCCTCGTAAGCTTTCTCCGAAAATTTCCCCTGTGTATTTCTTCAAGATTTTTTTGTAAAATTTTTCCCAGGATTCCTATAAGAATTTCTCCCAGTATATTTCTCAGATGTTGTCACATAATTTCTCTTTGAGTTTCTCTCTGGACGCCTCTTGAATGATTTTCCGCAATTCCTTCCGGTTCTCATTAACCCTAAAAGGGATACCTTCATGGCCTCAGTTTCGTCACCTCGCTGAGTGTGTTCTATCAAAGACGAGCTCTGAAAGGCGCCTGGGGTCCAATGGACCCCAGGTATCCCTTTTAGGGTTAATATTTTTAGTCAAATGGACCAAAAGAGGTTCTTAGAATTTATGGTGAAAAAAAAAACAAATAAAAGGTATTTGGTTTTATGACCATTCTTAAAACCACTACAAGACTAATTGGTCATCAAAATGTTACTTGGAGTGTTTCCCCTGGGATTTCTCCTAGTGGTTTTCGCGGCACTTCTGCCAGAGTTTCTACAGGAGTTATTCCTGGGATATTTACTAGAGTTCCTCCCAACATTATCACGAAATTTCTGCAGAAGTTCCTCTTGGGATGTCTTTCAAAGAATTTGTCTGTACTGCTCCTAAAGTCCCTCATGGGATTCCCGCAGTTTTGGTTAGTATTTTTTCATTAGCTTTTCTCTGAAAGTTTCCCAAAATAATCTACGGAATTCTTGGTGAGAAATTCCCGGATCGAATAGAAATCCCAAGATATTCCGAGAGAAATCTTATAGATTTCCAAGAAGGATCCGGGAGACTCTACTAAAAAAAGCCCGCAAAGAACTCCAAGAGAAAGTTTGGAAAATTATCTGGAAGTTATCCACAGAAAAACGTCTGCAGAAGTCCCGCAGAAATCTAGTGGGAAACTTATGAAAAACTATCCTAGAAAACCACTAAGAAAAATCTCTGAAGGAATTTTTAAAGGATCTGAGTAAAAATAATCCCGCGAGTAACTCTGGAAAGATCCCTGGTACTTCTGTAAGAATCTCATAGAAAACTCTTTCTTAAATCCTGGGAGGAACTCTCAAAAATCCCGGAAGGACCTCTGGGAGCAGATACTCGAAAACACTTAAATAGATTGTTAGGAATATCTCTTGGAGAAAGCCATAAAGGAGTTTCCTCCTCCTGGGGAAATGAAGCATGTTGGAGGTGTGTTGTCTTCTGCAAAGTTGTTGAGCCTCTCCGTTGTCTTCTACAAAGTTGGTCAGGGACTCTCCGATGGTACGTTATTTAGTACATATTTGCTCCAATAGACAGCGCCACTGTTCATAATACAATTTGCTTTGCTGTGTTACGTCAACAGCCTTTGCCAGTGAATATCAAGCGTGGTTTTACAATGCGTAACATACCTAGCAAAAGTTGAAACCATTTCAAAAATCAAGAACTATCCGATAATGGACTAGTTAATTCAAGGTTTATCCGCTAGGAGGCGCTAGTGACTCTTAGAAATTCAAAACTTCTATATCTTGAGAAACAGACTTAATAGAAGAAATTCATCTTCGGCAAAGGCCAGGAGGAGCACTAGAAAGAAATCCAGTGGGTAATCCTGCAGAAATTAATGACCGTTCTGGAGGGCATTCAGAATTCATTTTTTTAGAAATCAATAACGAACCAGAAACTCTAGCAGGAAATCAAAAAAAAAGCTTCTCCATGATGCTTAGAAGAAACTTCTAGAAGATTTTTTTTTTAAACAAATACACTACAACCAGGGGGGAAATGTCATAAAAATGTCATTTGATTATTTTCTAATTTCACTGCACTTAGTCGAAATAGTTAGTCGATGACATCATTGATTATCCATAACTAATCAGCGTAATGGACTGGTAATGTGCACGAACAGAAATTTACACCGGAAGTGGTGTAAATAGAAAAATATCATGACATTTTTATCATGAAATTCCGCGATATTTTCCATCCCTGACTACAACCATCTTCAACTAGAGCTTGCGCAGACTGTCGATCATTATATAGGTAATGGGAATCGAACCCACATTTCGCGGCTAACGAAACACTTCCCTAGACGACTGACGCCGCTAACCACACCAGCACAAAACCCAGTCCTGGAGAAATTTCTGGACGAATACCAGAATAATTTCCGGGAAGGTGGAACTGTTTGAAGAATCCCAGGAAAACTCCTGATGAAACCCTAGAGAAAATTTTGCAGGACTCTCAAGGGTGATGGAGTATGAGAAGAGAAAATTCTGCATGAATTTCATCTGGACGAAAGAGCAACTGGGATGAATCTCAGAAGAAACTACTTAGGAAATTTTCAGAAAAACTCTTGGGTTAAGCCCGGAATCAATTCTTAAACCCTTTAGAGTCGGAGGGGTCAATATGACCCCGACGATGAAACCGAGCATAACAAACGTATTCGAGGCGAGCGAAGTTGCGTCATCAGTGGTAAAACAAAGACTCAAAAGGGTTAAGGGATTCCTAAGGAAACTCTTAAATAAATTTGAAAAGGGATATCTGGGTTAATTCCGGAAGGAACTCCTGATGAGATCGAAGTGGCCAGGAACTCTTTCAGGTATCCAAATGAATACTTCTCATAGATTTCGGAGAAACAAACGGAATCGTACGAATTATCTGAAGGAATACCAGGAACATTCTTGGAAGAATCCCAGAAGCAACCTCTTTCCTTCATGTTTTCGAACTCAGGGCATGACTCTATAATAAAAATGATCATTAGCTTACCGAGATAAAAAATGCTGTAGTTTTTGTTTTTTTTTTTTTTCGAGAAACTTAACTGCTGCTCTGGAAATTCCGTATGGTATCTGATTAAACAGAAGAATTTCAGGAGGAGCTTCTAAAAGAATCCCCGAAGGAGTTTCTGGGAGAATTCTCGGAGTAACTTCTAGGAAGGAGCTTTTGGGAGGTATTTCTTAGGTATTCTTGTGAGGTTGTCCGGAGAAGCTTTTGGATGAATTTCGGTAGGAATGGCCGAAAAAATTTCTAGAGGAAGTTCTTGAAGGAACTTCAAGAAGAATCCCTGAATGAATTTCCAGGAGAATTCTTGGAGTCACTTCTGGAATAGTTCCCGGAAAACTTCTGAAACTTCTGAAAGAATTCATGGAGTAACTTCTAGAAGAATTCCTTCCGGAGAAATTTTCGATGGATCTCCGGGAATAGATCATGGAGGAACTTCTGGAAGGATACCCGGGGATGTTTCGAAAGATCTGGAGATTTTGGAGGGATTTCTTGGGCATTCCCGGAAGGTGTACCGGAGGAACTTTCAGAATAATTTCGATAGGAACGGCCGAAAGAATTCCCAGAGAAACGTCCACAATTATTGCCAGAGGGAATGCCAAAAGAATTCTCGAAGGAACATCTAAAATAAATCCCCGAAGTAACTGTAGTGTCTATCTACAAGTAGTTCCATTTGAAGGAATGTAATGTCTACCAACTAGTAGTAGCGTTCTAAGTTTTACCTATTTGCCCAGGTACCTAATGTCTACCTAATAGACTTTCGCTGGTTTGAATACGGTGGTCATTAGGCCATAGGGCAAAGAATGCACAGGTCTAGGATTTGTTAACATATCTATTATTCTTCATTTGAAGGATATAAAAGGAACTTCTAGAAGAACCCCCAAAAGAACTTCGGGGAGGTTTCTATAAGTAACTCCAGGAACAAATATCCAAAAAGCTTCTGGGTTAGTTACCGGAGGAACTTCTGAAGGAATTTCCGGAACAAGTTCTGGCAGAATTCCTGGAGAAATTTCTGGAAGAATTCCCAAAGAAACTCCCAGAGAAAAAAAAAAAAGCCTTCTGGAAGAACTTTCAATGGAACTTCGGAAAAAATTCCTGGACGAATTACCGGAGGTATGTAAGCCTAAAACTAGTTCTGGGTGATAATGATAAATGACGACCTAACAAAATCTAATGAGATTTTCTAAAAAATATCCCAGAACTCCAAGAAGAATTCTTGAAAAAATTCCAATCGCGGAAATCCGAGTAAAAATTCTATGAAGCATTGCTGCCAGAATTGTTAGAGTGATGTATTGAATACCCTGAACACATCCAAACTACGTATTTCAAAGTTAGAAGAGAATTTGTTCTTTCAATGTGTGACATTTCGATAAAATTTCTGTAGAGTTACTAGATTAGAATCCCAGGATATAAACGGACAGTTACAATTCAATTTTTAAAGAACATCAAGAACACAAAACCAACCCTTTAAGATCTTTAAAGATTAACAATGTGAAATTTCACCAGAAATTCTGTGCGTATCCATCATAGTGATTTTGATGAAGAGTGTGGAATCACCATACTAAAACTTCTGGTTTGCAAGCTGATGTGGATTCCTGTATTTGGCCGACGCCCAAACCAGATGGGACAGGACTGTTTTTAAGGATCAAAATAATTATAATTCCCAGCATGCGTTCCAGATTCAACCACAAATTCCCCATTTTTCCAATCCACCAATGATTCCGTATAAGAGTTGAACCACAACTGCCTGGAATTATTTCGTAACACTTTATCGATTGTTGCTGCATCCTCGTCCACTCTAGGGGATACAGCGGGGGAGTGCCAACGAAAACTACCAAGACCGACCATTGCAACAAATTTGGGAGAAAGAAACCTCAAGGAAAAAGAAAAGAAGTGCATCATCTCAGCAAGATAGGTATGTAGTTAGAACCGCAGTTTGTCATTCCATCGTGGTACGTGCGGAAAAAACTCGAACCCTAATCAAGATTCCACCACAATCGCGGTGATGACGAAGAAGGAAGGCGAGGAAGGTGTATGTGCGAATCGCGATAAGAAAGGAAGCGAAGGCAAGAAAAAAAAAAACGTGTCATACTTATCACGGGGAGCTTCCTCTACCCTCGACTGTTATAGTAGAGTTAGAGTAAGTGCCAGCCAGCTAGTGGTAGGTAGTTCTGGTCATCCGAGTCGTGTTGTTTTTGTTGTTTTGGTGGCCGCGAAGGACTCCCTTGGTTGGACCGTACACGCGGTTTGTGTCGTTGGGGTTTTGGAAGGAAGAGGAAGGGAGGACAGATGGATGGATGGATGGTACGACTCGGTCGGACGGGAGTAGTGAGCAAGAGCGAGCGTGAGATAGAGAGACACTGTGAGAGGCAGTGCGCGAGGTTGCGGAGAAAATCGATTTTTCAATAATTATGTAAAATCTGCACAATGTGTGCTGCGCTGGGCTCTGGACGTGTGTAGTAGTGGGTGTTGGTAATGGGCTGTCAGGATCCAGCCAGCCAGCAGCGGTACTCGGAGACACCGAGAGAACAAGAGCAAAAGTGGTGCCGTTCATGCTGGGCCAGCTGGCAGGGTTGCCAGATCGTGAAGAGAAGCCTATCGGTCCATAGAAAAACTTGAGAGAAATTTCTCATACTTACAACCATTTAAGAAAATCGACGTTCACATGTCTTTCTCATACATAATTTTATCCAATAAGGATACATACTAGTTCCAAAGTTCACGGGGAAAGCCTGTGAACACTCAAGAACACTTCCTAACTGGATTTCACCCAGAATTATTCGTATTGTTCTATCTAGAGATTTTCCAGCATCTGCTGCCAGAGTTCCTTCAGGGATTCCTGGGGGTGGTGGCTGGGATTTTCACCAGAGTTTCTCTTAGAATTTCTGAAGAAGTTTTTACGCGATTCTTGCAGAAGTGCCCCGGGATCTTTCCAAAGGTGTTGCGGATATTTTAGCCAGAGTTGTTCGCGGGATTCGGGATTCCTTTTAAAGTTCCTTCAGAGATTTCTCTTTGTAGTTGTCTGGGATAGCTTTTCAATGGTTTCTTTCGGATTTTTTGCGAGACTTCTGCATAAGTTCATACAGGGATTTCTACCAGAGAATTTTCCTGGAATTTCTGCTGCAGATCATCACGAGATTTCTTTTCGTGCTTTCTCCCGGATTTCTCTTAGAGATCTTCAGACTTCTCTCGGAATTTCCCAACTATTTTTTTTTTCAAGATGTTCCAGAAATGTTTTTGGGATGACACAGATTTTTTTCCGAAGTTCCTCTCAGGATTTCTCCAACAATTCTTCCAGAGGTTATCCCGGTATTGTACCCAGAGTTTCTGGTAAGATTCCTTTAGAAATTTCCCTAAAGTTCCTCCGTTTTTTTCTTACTGGTCTTTGGGTATAGCCCGGGATGTTTTACAGAACTTTTACAGAAGTTTTGAAGATTTCTTCCAGATAATTTGCCAAACTTTCTCTTGGAGTTCTTTGCGGGGACTTTTCCGCAGTTTCTCCCGAATGTTTCATAGAGATCTACAAATTTCTCTCAAATTTTTCTAACTATTTTCTTCCAAGATTGCTTCCAGAAGTTTTCCCAAGAAATCCCAGTTTTTCTAGAGATTTCTTCGGAAAATCCTCTCGAGATTTCTCCAATAATTGTTCCAGAGGCTACCCCGGTATTGTTCCCAGGATTTCTTACACAGGACTTTCCAAAATTTTTCCAAAGCTCTTTCAGAAATTTCTCTTATTGGTTTTTCGGAACATCATTCCTACACTTTCTCCCGAGGTTCTTGCGAGAAATTTCTTTTAGAGATTTCTTCGTGATAACTTTACGAATTTTCTCTTGGAGTTTCTCCCGGGATTCCTAGATATTTTCAGATTTCTCTCGGAAATTTCTTAACTTTTTTTCTTCCGGGGTTGGCTCAAGAAGTTACCATAAGATGACCCAGTTTTCCTTGAGATTTGTTCTAAAGTTTCTCTCGGGACTTCACCAATAGTTCTTCTAGAAGTTATCTTGGTAGGGTATTATTTGTAACATTCCTTCTGAAGATCCTTTCCCAAAATTCCTTCAAAGATTTCTGTTATTGGTTTTTGGGGATTGCCTTTTTACATTCTCTTTCGGAATTTCTGCGAGACTTTAGCAGAAGTTCTTCCAGAGATTACTTACAGATAATTTTCTGAACTTTCTTTTGGAGTTCTCTGCGGGGTTTTTTTTTCGTTGTTTCTCCCAGATTTTTCTTAGAGATCTTTAGATTTTTCTTTAAATTTGCCAACTATTTTCTCCCAGGATTGCTTCCAGAAGTTTTTCCGAAAAGTCCCATTTTTTCTCGGGATTTCTTCCGAAGATTCTCTAGGGATTTCTTCCAGAGGTTATCCAGGTATTGTTTCCAGATTTTCCGGTAGGATTCCTTCCAGAGATCCTTCCAAAATTTTCCTAAAGTTCCTACAGATATTTCTCTTATTGTTTATAGGTGATATGTGCCCGTTTTTCTCAGGATTTCTTCCGAAGATCCTCTCAGAACTCTTCCAATAGTTGTTAGAGATTATCCCAGTATTGTTCCCAGAGTTTCTCGTAGGATTTTTTCTAGAGATCCTTCCAATTTTTTTTCCAAAGATCCTTCAGAGATTTCGCCGGGATTTTTGCGAGGCTTCTGCAGAAGTTTTGATCCCGAAAATTTTCCGAACTTTCCCAGATTTTTTTCAAAATATCTTCACACTTCTCTCAAAACTTTCCATCTATCTCCTCCCCGGATTGCTCTCAGAAGTTTTTCCGAAATGTCCCAGTTTTTCTGGAGATTTCTCGGATAGTTGTTCCAGAGTTTATTTCGGTTTTGTTCCCAGAGTTTTTGGAAAGATTCCTTCCAAAGATCTTTTCAAAGTTTTGCCAAAGCAACTCCAAAGATTTCTTTTATTGGCATTCTACAGTTTCTCCCAGGATCTTTACGAAACTTCTGCAGAAGTTTTTCCAGGATTTTCTTCCAGTGAATTTTCCGAGCTTTTTCTCAATTTTTTTTAGGTGTAGAATTAACAAACGTTAAATACTCGAAAATAAAAACTGAAGAATCTCCCAGAATATCCCAAATATTTTCTCCCGGGATTGCTCTCAGGAGTTTTTCCGAGATGTCCCTGTTTTTTTTCCAAAACAACTCTCTGAGTTTCTCCAGTAGTTCTTCCCGGAATTTCTCACTATATTCTACCAGTATTCCTTTCGATATTTCTCCGGGAATTTATCAGGATCCCGTAGATTATCCCAGGAAATTTTCGGAGAAAAACTAGTGGAAAAAACCTTACCAAAACTCCAGGGTTAACTATCGGAGAGATCCCAAAAGGAACAGCCAGAAATCCTAGAAACCACTACCAGGAAAAGCCTTGAAAAACCTTCTAAGGAAATCGTAGGAAGAACTCCATGAGAAATATGAACAGTTGCTCTTGCAAAGCTTAAAAGAAAAACCGAAAGAATCTCAATTTTGGGAGATAGTCCATGATAATTCCAAAAAAACTTTGAGAGACATCACCAATCTGTTAGGAGAAACCGCGCGAGATATCTCGGGTGAAACTTCAAGAGAAATCTCACAAAAAGCTTCGAAAAGTATCCCAGACAAAATTGTTTTAACAATCCCGGGAGAAACTGGATACAAAAGCTCGCGCAGAAACCTGAAAAAATCTTGGCAGATACGCCGGAAGGAATTGCGGACATTCAAGAGGAATCCAACAAAGAGAAATTCCAGGACAATATCTGCAAAACATCCTGGGAGAAACTCCTGTAGATATCCTGGAAAATATTCTATGAAAATATATTGGAGAAAACGCGGATGGAATGCCGGAGAAAATCTCGCAAGGGCCTCTGGGAGCAAAAAAAGCAGCAGGACAAAAAAAAACTCCAGGAGAATTCAGGACTCTTCCAGGACGAAAGCTCAAGAAATCCCAAAAATAGCTCCGTATAAATCCAGGAAAAAATCCCACGAAAATCTTTGTGAGAAATTCCGGAAAAGCTCTTGGGAAAATCTTGAGAAGAACAACGGAAAACCTTGTGGAAAATCATTCAAGACAAATCCAGGGAGATACTACGTAAAAATCCCTGACACAACACAATATCTGAGAAACATACTGGAAGAAAGTCCTGGAAGAAATTCTCCGAAAATTTCTCTGGAGGGCCTCTGGAAGTAATACCTCTGGAAGAAATCCAGCAGGATGAAAAACTCCAGGAGAAATCAGGAATCTTCGGGGATTTCTAATTTCTCCGGGAGTTATTCATCCAGCTCGATTTTTTCCCAGATTAATCAAAGAGGGAACCAGCAAACCCAAGTAACTACGAAGCACGATATTCACCTGGAGGCGAATAAAATGATATTAAGGAGCTGACATGCTCTACATTGACCGCTTAATAGCCCTATGAGCCAAAAGTGGCGAAATATAGTGCTAATGGTTACAAGGAAACAATTGCTAGAATCTTGGAAAAATGCCGAGGAATTCTGAACAATCCCTGGGATGAATTCAAAGAGGAATAAGAGACGACATTATTCTAAGGGATCTTGAGTGATAAATATCCTGGAATTCATTCCAAGAGGTCTCTATAAGAAATCCAATAAAATATTACTGACCAAACCAGTAATCTTCCAGGATTTCTGATTTTTCGTGGAGGTTTTTATAGTACTTGATTACTTCCAGGTGTGATCTTGTTAGAAATCTTGGAAGGCATTCCAAGAGGTATTTCTTAGGGAGCAGTTTTGTTATGGCTTCTCAGTCTTGACAAAATCAAAATGCTATTATTTTACTTTTTCCAACGTTTCGGTCCATTTCTTGGAACCTTCTTCAGGGACTTAATAGTTACAGTGTTCTCATCCAGTGTGGGTCGGCAGAACCTGTAACTGTCGCATGGATCGAAATTTCCGCAAAATCGCAGCCTATCGAAAAGAAAACCCGTTCCGTAGTTATCACTCCAGAGTTTAGTACCTGACTCCATCACCATTTGGTGATTTAGTACCTTTAGTGATCATTATCACTAAAAGAAATAGTTTTCAATAGAAACAATTTTCAAAAATGAAATCGCACATCAGTGAACTCACTTTTCATCAGTTCATTGTCATTGAATGTTGCAATTTCAGGGAATATTGTCTGCCTTTTCCAGGAATTACTGCTCGTTTCCGTCAAGGAATTCTACCGAGAATTCCTCCAGGAATTCTTCTGGGGATTTACAGAAACTCCTGAGGGATTCCTCCAGAAATTCTTGTTGGTGTTCCTGTGGGACTTTTTCCAGCAATTTCCACATGAACCTCTTCTAGGAAAAGGATGTATCTAGTAATTTCTGAGGGTATTTCTTCTATAATTCCTCCAAGAATTACTCCGTGGAATTGTGCAGAAATTTTTCTGAAGATTTTGCTGGGGCTTTTTTCGGAAATTCCTCTTAACATTCCTTCAGGAATTTTTGCAGCGATTCCTCTTGGAATTGTACCAGAGATTAATTCAGAGATTTCCCTCCAGGGAGTTCTTTAAAACAATCTCTATGGATGTCTTCAGTAATTTATCCAGAAATTACTCAAACAAACTGTCCGAGAATTCCTCTTGATATTGCTTTATATATTTCTCTTGTGATTTCTTCCCGAATTATTGCAGAGATTCTTCTAGAAATTCTTGCAGGGAATTCTCCTGGAATTCATGCTAGGACTTCTCAAGCCATCTTTGCTGGGATTCCTCTAGAAATTGCTCCAGATATTCCCCAGAACTGTTTTCCAGGAATACTTCCGTGGATTTTATAAGGAATTTCATCCGGAATCCCAACAGGGTTTTCTTCAGAGATTTCAATAGGAATCCCTCCAATGATTTTTCTTGAAATTACTCCAGGGTTTTTCCAGAAATTCCTCAAGGGATGCTTCAGGGGATTTCTTTGGAGATAATAATTGGGATTTATCCGGGAACTCCTCTAAACGTTTCCACAGAAATTACATACGGGATTACTTCAGAATGTACTGTAATTCCTGGAATAATTTCAACAGGAATTCTTTCAAAGATTCTCTAGAAATTTCACCTGTAATTTCAAGAATTTGTCCAGTGATTTTTCTTGGGGGTTTTCAGAGGTTTCTCTAGGGATTCTTCTACAGGAAATCCTCCAAAGATTCAAAGAATTACTCCAGGAGTGCCTCTAGGATTTGTGCTTACTGATTACTCATTGAAATATATCTATTTCATATAGTTTATTGAAACAGTTTTTTTCTGAGTAATGCTTCACTTCTGTAGAGCGTTTTATGTCACACTTCACGTATAAACATAGTATTATGAAAAATAGATTAACTTATACTTAATGGTTAACTGAGCATAATCTCACCATTAACATAGTTTTAGTATTATTATTTCTTTGACACAGAGATTTTCTGAAAATCTGTGTGTAATCCCAGTTAAAAATGGCAAAGAATATTGACACATTTTACGAGTTAATCTGGCGTTTCTGAAAACTCTCCTGGCACCCCTGGTATCAAGGCCCTCCTCAATTGATGTCATGTTTGAGAATGAGGACATAGGTACACGCGCGAGAGTGTCCGTCCGGAGAAGCTGAGTGGTTGTGTGTAAAAAGGAAACTATCCGAACGAACAACCTTTCCGTCGATGCGATGCGTCGATTGCGAGCAATTTGATCATTCTCGGCCCATCGGATGATGATGGTTGGGAAAATTAATTTTATGGCGCGATCAGTAGTAGCTAAGTGAAGTTGAATCCCGAACTTACCTTGAGTATCAGCCGACCTGGCGCATGGAGGGTGATTACTTGTGTTTTTCTTTTCTCGCGGCGGTTTCTTCCGTTCAAAAATCCGTCCTAGCGGGAAGGAGAATAGCGATGCTGACCAGCCGCGTTTTCCACGGTCGATTTTTCCACTCACCACTTGCCACACTAATTCTTTCGAACGAAAAACGAGAGTCAGTTCTCTCACTCACTCACTCACGCACTGTAGTGTTGTTCGCTCTTGATGTTCTCTTTTTTTTATGGGACTCCAACGAGAAACTTTTTGATACTATTTTTTCGATTTTCGTTTGCACACATAAAATCCACACTAGAGGAGATTTCTTCCCTTCGCCGCTAGAGCGCTACGAGTAAGCAGTCCAGGACGAGTTGGCCGCCGTAGATCGGGGCTTCATTGATCGCGCGCTGGGGGCCACCTCTCGTCGATCTCGTCGACTGTCAAAGAATGGGAGCCATTCGAGAAAATTGGTGGAGCTCTAAACACAGCAACAGACACACCAGAGACTCCTCACGGCTAACTGCTGACACTGGGATTCGAGTCTAAGTCTGAGTATGGCCCGACGTGTAGATACGTGGTGAATTTGCGGGAGCGATCCACCGTCGATGCGAGGAAAAATTCGCTCTGTAGAAAATGCTGGGAGAGTGAAAATATAACAACTTATTACATAATTTTCCTCGAATTCGAGCACAGACACTGTGACACTGTGGGTTTTTCGCGTTTTTCGCTATCTTTTCCTTTGCTTCGGTTCTTCTTCCCCGTGATGTTTCTCGGCTTCGATCAGACAATTCAATTTTATTTCAGGTTATACATCACACTCTTAACTCTTAAAATGTAAGAAAAACTCTTTTCAACCACCGAGAAAATCCGTCCTGTGGAGGTGGAAAACAGGCACAATTAGGGAAAAAAATCTCTGTAGAAGGAGAAATACTACAACTGGGGCAACACTTCTGTCACACTTTTCACTTGAGAAGAATGTCTCACGTCCTATCAAAAATCGATCCTTTCTGCAAGTACACTGTCTCGAATCCAATTACAGAGAAAACTATTCTTCTTGTATGTCCTCAAAGTTGCACGGAATATTTAGTGAAATTTTCACATTATATCACACACCAGCACTCGCGATGGCCAGCCAGCCAGTCAGCCAGCTTTCCAAGCACCGAGAGCTCTGTTCTTCACTCCTACCGAAAGGGGGAGGCGAGAGTTATTAACTCATTTATTGATCACTGAAAAATTGCATACACATCTATCACCACGGTTTGACCTAAACGAACGAAAAACCTTCCAAAACTGATTTCACCTTTCTCGAGCACCAAATCCACAATGATAGCAACGAATTTCCACCAGGCCAGCTTTCGCAAAGCCCTTTTTCGTCCAGAATAGCGCACTGGTTCACCAGTTTTTCCTTCCTGGAAAATTTATCAGCACCACCAGGTCGAGAAAGGAGAAAATTTTTCCTCCTCTGCGAAACACACACTCAACGCCAATGGACAGAACTCGACTGCGAAAGGTTTTCCCATTCGCTCACACCGTAGGTTGAATAGGAAAAACTGCTTTTCTCCTCGGCGCTCTCGACGATTTCCACCGTGCTCACGGGCGCTCTTGCTCGAAACTCCTCGTGCTCGTCTGGCTGTGGGAAAATTCGAATCTCATCCCCGTTTTTCGCCGCCGACCGCCAGGCGGAGAATTTTCCGCTCCCACACATTGTTTACATGATCTCGACGGCTCGAGTCGAACCATTGTATCCCTTCCCCTCGGGCGGACGGACGGAGAGAAACGTCAAACTGACACCGATAAATGTCAAACTGTCTTCCCCCTTCAGCACACTTCACGTCCCCCTAACTGCTCACGTCCTTTGAGTATCCTGCTGACTTCATGTGTATGTATTTTCCCCCATCAGCCGATTTTCCACCTCCGGAAAAAGATTGCGAAAAACTGCACCCACCCCCTGCTGAAAAATAAATATTCCACAGTTTTCCGAAAAACAAGCACACCCGAACGCACCTTTTATCGTTGCGCTGTAAGCGAAGACAGGGCCGAGTGATCGCCGTTCAACAGCTGCTGAATTCAGATGCCTTGATTTACTGCCCACGCACACCTGTAAAAAGAGAACAACACACCGCAACGATGAGTTTATGGGGATCGAACGGGAAAGCTGCGCTGACTCTTATGGTCTAGTATTACAAGTGGAAAGTGCTGGATAAAAATATAGGAATTTTCATAAGATATGGTTCATAAATACAATTAGAAATCCTCTTTGATTTTACTCGTTAATAGTAAATACAATAAATTATTATCTGTTATTTTTTAAGACACGGACATCGTCTTCAACTAGATGCTGAATGAAACTTAACACTAGACAACGGACACGGAGCATGCACCAGTAAATACGGAGAAGAAACTGTCCTCACGAAAAGTGTCATCGTCCGGAGCAAGAATCGAACCCTCACCCCACAGCATGGTGCGATTAGAAACTTGATGACCCTAACCGCACGGCTACCAAGGTCCACTATTTGTGAATGTTAACCACGGTATACCACAAACCGTTATTAACAGTGGATGATCAGTAGCCTGGTACACGGTTTATATGGGAAAATACAAAAAAAGGAAAAACTCAAATTCCTGTATACTTTTTGAGTTCCACTTTGGTCCCATATCAACTGTGCAAAATTTCAGATCGATCGGAAAAACTATATTTTAGCGCCCGCCATTCTTAGTTTTTCATACGATTTACTATGGGGAAATATTACTCCTCCTAAGAAAATTCGCTAGGAGTCACCCCTAGATCTTTAAAAATAAGTCGACGAATGATTTCTGTAGAAAACTTCACTAGGAATCTGACCTCTGAAGACAGCAAATCGATGCGACGTTCGTGGAAAAAGATATTAGGCTTCACCCGATCGATAAAATAACGAGATTTTATTATTTATTGATATTCCTTACATGATAAACAGCATTTGCATGCCATTTGGTTTTCAATCAATAACTTTTTTCACATGCCTCAGATCGTTCTGCGGTCTTCGGAGGGTTGGTTCCTCGTAAAATTTCCAACAGAAATCATTCATCGATTTATTTTTAGGGGTTAAGGGGCAACCTGTGGCGATTTTTCTTTGAAAGTGATTTTCCCCATAGTAAATCGTATGAAAACTGAAAATGGCTGGCGCTAAAATATAGTTTCTCCGATCGATCTGAAATTTTGCACAGTTGATATGGGACCAAAATGGAACTCAAAAAGTGTACAGGAATAAAATGTCTTTATGTGTCCCACGCTAATGATCAGCTCTCGACGCGAACAGACGTTCCGTGCTATTACTAGCTTCTTTTGTTTGATTCTATACAGTGCATACCGATCGAAATGTCAAGTGAAATTGAAATCAAAAACACGCTAGCTTTCCTGTTCCCTGAAGATGCCGCGCAACCGACCGTAGCAGATATGGCCGGCTTTGTGAAAGCACTCAAAGGTGACCTGTCGCTGATGGAAACGGCCTACAAGATTTCGGATGAGAAGTCGGTTTTCATCCGCTTCAAATCCGAAGAAGCATTGAAATTTGTGTTCGAAAACAACAGCCAATCGTTACCGTTCCATTACGTCAATGGAAACAAAGTGGTGGTTCGCATGTCGGTGGCAGGAAACACGCGATATGTACGCGTGTTTGATCTACCACCCGAAGTATCGGATGCTGATCTGGTCAAAGTGATGCAGAAGTATGGAAAGGTCAAACGTACAGTACGCGAGCGATTCCCGGCAGATTTCCTACTGGATCTGTGTACCGGAGTCCGGGGTGTCTATATGGAAATTGAAAGAGAAATTCCGGATATCCTCTACTTCCGCAACAGGAAGGGAAGAGTGTATTTCGACGGAATCAAACCGAAGTGCTTCAGCTGCAAATCAGAGTTGCATTTAAAAAAAGATTGCCCAGTTTTGCGAGAACGGACGAGCAGTGAATCAAAATTCAACCATCGCGCAACAATAACGACAATGTCGCAACCTGAATTTGTTGCGACATTCTACCCAATGCGACATAGGTTTGTCCCAACTTGAACAGAATAGGACAAAAATCGTGCACCACGAGTTTAGAGATTTTTAAGCCTTGCATTGTGATTTTCGAGCGGTAACTTCGAGTCGGTAAACACTGCAACGCTACTGAATATGTATCATCAAAAAGTTTCATTGAAGTAATATAGGTTTGCTTTTTGAGAGATTTTTGACATTTAGCATATTGATGAATATCTCAGCCGTCTGTCAACCGATTTGAGTTCTCTTGGCAACAAATGGAGGCTACAACATCCTAGTAGAACGCTCTGAAATTTTATTTCGATTGGACATTTGGTTACTTAGATATCTTTCGAAGAGTACTTAGGAGTTATACAACTAAACTTTTTGAGATTTTTAACAAAGTGTATCATACTAAATATCTCAGCCGTGTGTCAAGCAATTTGGGTTCTCTTGGCACCGAATGAAAGTTACAACATCCTAGTAGATTGCCCAGAAATTTTATTAGGATTGGACATTTGGTTACAGAGATATCTTTCGAAGAGTACTTAGGATTTATATAACTAAACTTTTTGAGATTTTTGACCAAGTGTCAAAGTGTGTATATATAATAGCCCTGTTTGTCTGTCCGGTGACTAGCCAACCAGACGCAGCACGCGGGAAAATTCTCACAAAAAATAAAATATTTGACATTCAATTCTTTTTTACCATCAGATGCAGAGAACAAAACCAGCGACAACCTTAGACAACCAGACACTGCATTTGATGAAAAAAATCACAGACAACCAGACTGAGCATTTTATGAAAAAAAAATCACAGACAACAGAGGTTGAAAATTTTGATTGTTTTTTTTTAATATTTGACACTTCAATTCTTTTTCACTATCAGATGCATAGAACAAAACCAGTGACAACCTTAGACAACCAGAAAAAGCATTTGATGAAAAAAAATCACAGTCAACAGACGATGAAAATTTTGAATTTTTTTTAAATATTTGACACTTTAATTCTTTTTCACTAGGATGCAGAAAACAAAACCAGTGACAACCTTAGACAACCAGACAAAGCATTTGATGAAAAAAATCACAGACAAAAGACGTTCAAAATTTTATTTTTTTTTCAAAATATTTGACATTTGAATTCTTTTTCACTATCAGATGCAGAGAACAAAACCAGTGACAACCTTAGACAACCAGACAAAGCATTTGATGAAAAAAAATCACAGACAACAGACGTTGAAAATTTTGATTTTTTTTTAAATAGTTGACACTTCAATTCTTTTTCACTATAGGATGCAGAAAACAAAACGAGCGACAACCTTAGACAACCAGGCAAAGCATTTGATGAAAAAAATCACAGACAAAAGACGTTCAAAGTTTTATTTTTTTTCAAAATATTTGACACTTAAATTCTTTTTCACTATCAGATGCAGAGAACAAAACCAGTGACAACCTTAGACAACCAGACAAAGCATTTGATGAATAGAAACAGATAACAGACGTCCAAAATTTTAATTTTTTTTAAATATTTGACACTTCAATTCTTTTTCACTATCAGATGCAGAAAATAAAACTAGTGACAACCTTAGACAACCAGACACTGCATTTGATGGTAAAAATCACAGACAACAGACGTTGAAAATTTTGTTTTTTTTTTTAATAGTTGACACTTAAATTCTTTATCACTATCAGATGCAGAGAACAAAACCAGTGACAACCTTAGACAACCAGACACAGCATTTGATGAAAAAATCACAGACAACAGACGTTGAAAATTTTGATTTTTTTTTAAATATTTGACACTTAAATTCTTTTTCACTATAAGATGCAGAGAATAAACCGAGCGACAACCTTAGACAACCAAACACAGCATTTGATGAAAAAAATCACAGACCACAGACGTTGAAAATATTGATTGTTTTTTTTAATATTTGACACTTTAATCCTATTTCACTATCAGATGCAGAGAACAAAACCAGCGACAACTTAAAACAACCAGACAGAGCATTTGATGAAAAAAGTCGTTGATAATTTTGGTTTTTTTTTAATATTTGACACTTAAATTCTTTTTTACTATCAGATGCAGAAAACAAAACCAGCGACAACCTAAGATAACCAGACTGAGCATTTTATGAAAAAAAAATCATAGACAACAGATGTTGAAAATTTTGATTTTTTTTTAATATCTGACACTTAAATTATTTTTCACTATCAGATGCAGAAAAAAAATCTGTCGCTCTTAGACAACCGAATGCAGCAGTTGCTGGAAATAACCCAGCCCTGTTGGTCTGTCCGGTTACTTCCGAAGTTTTTCAGATGTAAATATAAGCTGCATTGAATTCACCAAATAAAATACTTTTCAAAACGAAGAATAATGTAATGCTGTTTTATTAAAAATCTACAAGCGTGGATAACACATGAACCGTTTATATTGAAAAAAAAAACACTTAGTCTCAAAATAAAGAAAAAAAAAAACACTTGCCACGGGCGCTACTGCGTCCACAAATAAACTAGTATCATAATAAATATCTCAGCCGTCTGTCAACCGATTTGGGTTCTCTTAGCACCAAATGAAAGCTACAGTATCCTTGTAAAAGGCCCTGAAATTTTATTTTGCTTGGACATTTGGTTACTGAGATATCTTTCGAAGAGTATTTCAATAAATTCCATTTTTTATTATTATATTCGCTTGTTATCTTGCATGAACTTTTGACCAGTCTATGGGAAATTATTGTTCAATAAATAATGCTGACCTCAAATAAAGTGTATATTAGCAGATTATTGTTTTCAATAAAATTTTAAATAACAAATTACAAATAAACAGGAATTCTATGAAAACTAACAATATGTTAAATGAAAGCTTTGAATTTATATATTGTGGGAAAATGCAAGAACTGGACAGCCAAAATAACTAGCTAATTCCAAAACTGATTAACATAGCAGACACAGTGGCATTTCGGTTTTATCACTAGTCGTTTTAATCACTACTCGCTCAAATTCACGGTTTTCTATTCGATTTTATCACGATTTTCGTTTCGTTTTTATCACACTTGTTCAAAAACATTCCGAAATCAATATAAAACCAATACAGCATTGCCCAGTCCACCAAAACTGTTAAAAAATGTGAACTACGACTCATATATTTTGCAGCTGAACGACTTTGAATAAAAAATTTACATTTTTTTTCTCGTTTCACCAAATTCACGGTTTCGTTTATATCACGGTAAAATTTTTTTTGATCGTGATAAAACCGAAAAACCACTGTATATCATTTTTGTCCTTTTTGCACCATAACCATGAATACCAAGTACTTCGGAGCTAATTTATTCGACTGATTAGATTAGACTAATAAAAATGATATTAGACAAAGTGTATCTCGCTGATTTTTTTATCCATTTGTTAATCGATTCAAGATCTTTTGGCAGTTAACAAAAGATACAATATTCCAGAACATGTCAGCTATTTTTTTTAAATTTCATACAAGATTCTAGAAGGTGCCTGGTATTTATGGTAGTTTAGTCCATGGTCCATGATGCTATTTTGGAAACCAATCCACTAGATGCCAAATCCACAATATTTTCTAGAACTTTTGGTCCATCACACAAAATAAATATGTTAAATACAAATAATACAACAATAGTTTTAATAAGTGTAAGAAGGGTTCTGTTCACCATAGGTGGATTAAATCGGGTTTTATAGAATAATGTAACTTCTATATGGGAATATTGTCAATCGGTGTTTTTCATAACATAAACAAATAATAACACTGCTCGACAAAGTTTTAAAAAAGTTCGTATTTATGGGATGAGAAAAAAAATAACAGGGTTTTGGTACCCTAGAAGTGTCATAGTGAAAGAATTTTCGAAAAATACTGGAACGGGACTACACAGTTTATGCCCAAAGTTTGAATTGAGAACTTGTGCATAGACCTAAATATCCCACAAACTCCGATATTAAAATTTAATTCAAATCAAAAAAGTGCGTTAATAGCAATGCTCCTCGTAGGTCATCGTACCTGGCTCACGCGCGAAACATCGAAAGCAATGGAAATCGTACCATATGTTACTGACCTAGTTTTTATGAAAGAAATCTGATGAGAATCTTTTTTTCTCAAGCTGAATTCAAGCCTTACTTTACCAAACACCGTATCTAACAAAATCCTCGAACGGAGAAAATCGAAGGGGAAGTTCGTTGCTTCCATAGCAACTTATACATTGAGCCTTTCAGAAACGTCAAAAATCCGAGTATTTTCCACAAATCTTCCCCAAAGGTGAGTGATACGAAATTCAGCACCTCGTGTGAAAATCTCTTTTTTGTTTATATATGTTATTGTCATCGCGGTTGAAACCCGCAGATTCCTCACACGCGACAATCGAGTTTTCTCCAAATCCTTACGTGAAACCTAACGTCGGACGTAGTGCACTGGGCAACGGATCTGGTCCTTTATCTAGCGCACTTTGCCCGACGTACGTCCGACGCACGGTTTGGGAGAAAAATTGATTTTCGCGTGTCAAAAATTTCGATTTTCAACTGCACGAACAAAACATACGGTGTTTGATAAAGTTAGGCTTAAATTAAGAATGGGATTTTTGTTTTGCGAAAATGTTTACAAAAATTCACGTTTTAAGTAGTTACATATCATTGAAACAGATTAAAATTTTAATTGACATTTCTACCAAAAATCCATTTTGAATTTTCTTGGATGATTCCAACATTTGCTGATGTAATTCCTTCTAGGACGTACAAATTTTAGGAATTTGAAAACAAAGTATGTTGAATTGACAAATGGAGAGAAATGTGAAAATTACCACCTTTTTTGGTGAGATTAGAACCCACGACTCCGTTTCGCTAGTCCGGTGCTTTAACCGCCTAAGCCACAGAACAAGTTACGATTCTGTGGAATAGAAAGTCAAACTGGACTCGTTGCACCACCCTAACTGGGTCCGTCTTTCACAACTTTATCTCTCCTTCAGCGCTTAGATGTCAATCTTCCGCACTCTCGCGGCCTATGAACAACAAGTGTGAGCCTATTGTTTTTTAGAATGTTGACCATTTGGTTGGTGCAAGCTCAGTATGCGTTATGGGTTACGTTCTCTCTAATGTAGTTGCCCAGTTCTGCGTCCGACCGCGTTGAGCGCTTCTTTAACGGTTTTGAAATACCGTCTTACCCTGCTAGTTGGACACGTTTTAATACGACACTTTTTAATTCGTACTCCGCTTATTCGACATATGTCGAATTAAAAAGTGTTGAAATGTCACAATGATGTACACAGTAAATGCAATACAGTTTGATATTGCACTTATACTCGCACCCGCAGTAGCTCCTCTTGCAGCCGTTTTCAAAAATCTTTTTGGAAATGAATTTACGTATTAAAATAAAGTTTTAAAATCTGAAAAAAAACATAGTGGCTCAGAAAAAAGTCTCTTTTGTGTAAATTAAAAAAAAAAAACAATTATTTTTTCAACAATTTAAAACTCAATTATACGTGACGGGTTTGATGGTCCGCGCAGTAATACAAATTTTATTTTTTTTTTCCTTTTTCAAGAAAAATAAAAAAAAAAGTATAATATGATATTTTTACAGTGTATTTCGATTAATGTGTATTCATTTTTAAACACTTGTTTCCATTAACAGATTGCGAGAAAGCAACTGTTTATGTTAATATAAAAGTTTTGTGATCTTTTGAGAACCCTTGCTAACTTTGTAAAATAACTAAATGAAAACATTTCAGCAAGAAGATCGAGTAACTTTAGAAATAAATAACTACAAATCAATCAAAATTCTCTAGCATTCAGTTTTGTAGTGAGCTTTCAGCGAGCTCTGATACAAACTACTGTGGGGTGTGAATGATGATTAGTGATATTCCCCTTGCGTGTCCTTCCCCTAGTAAGCATCGGTGACAGCAATCATCATGACGATACAGTGAGTGTGTTGCTGCCATTGAGGAGTGGAGCTTTGGCGGAGCAAGTCGCCTGTATTGCGAGGTCCCGTATCATGGCAAGTGATTCTACTGCAGTTTGCAAAGAATGCGGAAACGGATTGTTATAGTAAGTTGCGTAATATTCACAACTACATAGAAAAATATTAGAACCTAGCCTAAAAGCCTGCTTTATGAGTGCCATTGTTTTTCTTAATACTGACACGAACTCCAATATATTTTGCAAATATTTTCATATATTTTGAAAACACCAATATATCAATAAAAACCGAAGAGTGTTGAAACAAAAATCTGTTTCTCATCTTTAGAATTCTGAAATTTCGGGTTGACCTTAAACAGTAAAGCTCAGAAAAGTTTTTGAAAAAACTATCTTACCGTCGAATTTCAATTTCTCCAACGATACCTTTCTTACTAACAAACACTCCTTCCTGCAGCCTTTGGTGGAGTCGCAGCGGTAAACGCGGTCCTTCACTTAACAAAGGTTGGTACTAATATTCCTTCCGTCTTCCAACCTGACTGCAAGGACGTGGCCGGCGCCGTTATTGTACCGTTAAAGTGAGCCTCTGAAGCGTGCACAGTGAGAATGTTCACCACTCCCAGTCAATTATTCAGTTGATTCATTGTGCAACTGTCATTGGTTCGGGTCAATCACGGAGTAGCAACCATACAGTGCACAGTGAAAAAAATAGGTATAATACGCGAATAAATTCAATATCTCTGCTCGGAGTGAATGGATTCGAATGAATTTTTGACACAAACAGCGAAAATCTCTATAGTTTCAGAAAAGGAGGGTGTCATTCGCCGCACGATGCTGGAAATCAGTGTTTTGAGCTCATTTTACCCCGCGCTCTCTTTTTCACATCTTTTTGAGAAAATCCTCATCTATTCCCGATTGGCGTGCAAAATAAATGACTTATTACTCGTACTTGTGTAGAAACTTCCATAGTATCGGAAATTTGACATAAACTTGCTCCTTCTCTTGTCGATTGCATTCCACTCCGAGCGAATATGCATGTGAATTTTCAAAGAAATAGGGGATATCGGGGTTACTTGAAGATATTCCAATTTTAGGGCTGTGCGCTGAGCCAAACCAGCTCCATTCGATACTACGGAAGTTTTTACACAAACACGAACTGAATAAATCGTTTATTTTGCACTTCAGGATTTTTCTTAAAAGGTGAAAAAGAGAGAGCATCGTGCGGCGAATGACACTCTCCTTATCTGAAACTATAGACATTTTTGCAATTTGTGTCAAAAATTCATTCAAATCCATCCACTCCGAGCAGAGATATTGAATTTATTCGCGTTTTATACCTATCTTTTCCCATTGTGCAGTGTATCAAACAATTGTCCGTACAGGATTTTTTTGGTCAAAATAATCTTTCATTCAATTGATCATAACTCAATCAAAGACGCTGAAATTTCGACCAATCATGAACCATATATCAAAGCTCCATTGGTAAAATTTTGAGCGAGATCGAGTATGTTTTCTGAAAGTTATAGAACTTTTAGTAAAACTTATAAAATTTTTGAACACATTTTTAAAACATTATATCTCAATGTGTACTCGATGAAACTTTTTCAATTTTTTCTGTAATACCGCTTATACCTAAGGCTTTCATATGCAGCTTCGTTTGAGGTTTTATATTACTACAAAAAATATGAAAAATCTGTATATGTTCAGAGTGCCATTAGGAAATTTATCATATTTTGATCAATAAAAGTGCCAAGTGTTTTCAACGTTTTTAAATTCTCTTAATGTAATATTTTTATACAGGACCTACTAAACCACATATGAAGAGTAGGTCCTATGTATTTTTCGTTCAGTTAATGCACTTTTATTGGTCGAAAACGTTTGGCAGATTTTATGTGCAAAATATAATAAATTTTTAAACATCGTCCTCTACATAAGCACATTTTTCATATTTTTTGTAGTGAATATAAAACCTCAAATGTAGCTGCATGTGAAAGCCTTAGGAATCAGCTGTAACACAAAAAAAAATGAAAAAGTTTCATCGAGTACATACTGAGATATAATGTTTTAAAAATGTGTTCAAAAAAGTTTTTCTAAAAGTTCTACAACTTTCAGAAAACTTATTCGATCTCGCTCAAAATTTTACCAATGGAGTTTTTATGTACGATTCATGATTGGTCAAAATTCCAGCGTTTTTGATTAATGTATAGAAAAGTTATGAACATTTGAATGAAAAATTATTTTGGCCAAAAAATTGCTGTACGGACAATTGTTGGATACACTGTAGATACAGTGTATCAAACAATTGTCCGTACAGGAAATTTTTTGTCAAAATAATTTTTCATTCAAATGTTTATAACTTTTTTATACGTCAATCAAAAAAGCTGAAATTTTGACCAATCATGAATGATATAATAATGCTCCATTGGTGAAATTTTGAAAACTTTTAGTAAAACTTATAAGATTTTTGAACATATTTTCAAAACATTATATCTCAATATGTAGGTACTGGATGAAACTTTTTTTTTGTGTTACAGCTTAAACCTAAGGTTTTCATATGCAGCTACATTTGAGGTTTTATATTGACTACAAAAAATATAAAATTGTGCTTATGTAGCTGACGATATTTAAAAAATTACCATATTTTGCACATATAATCTGCCAAACGTTTTCCACCAATAAAAGTGCATTAACTGAACGAAAAATGCATAGGCCCTACTCTTCATATGTAGTTTAGTAGGTCCTGTATAAAAATATTACATAAAGAGAGTTTAAAAAAGTTGAAAACACTTGGCACTTTTATTGATCAAAATATGATAAATTTCCAAATAATACTCTAAACATATAAAGATTATTCATATTTTTTGTATGTAGTGAATATAAAACCTCAAACGAAGCTGCATATAAAAGCTTTAGGTATAAGCTGTAACACAAAAAAAAATTGAAAAAGTTTCATCCAGTACTTATTGAGATATAATGTTTTAAAAATGTGTTCAAAAATCTTATAAGTTTTACTAAAAGTTCTAGAGTTTTCAGAAAACTTATTCGATCTCGCTCAAAATTTTACCAATGGAGATTCAATATATAGTTTATGATTGGTCAAAATTTCATGAATTTCAAATTGAATGAAAAATTATCTTGACCAAAAAGTTGCTGTACGAACAATTGTTTGATACACTGTATGTGCAGTCAGTCTAAGCTAAGCTATCGTCGAATTTTAATTTCTGGCCCGACAACTGGTATGGAGTGTCAGCTGTGGCCCGCGGTCGTAAAAGGTTTGCCGGGCCTGGTCTAATGGCTACCATTTCTGATTCGTAAGCAGAAGATCCTGGGTTCATTCCGTGACCCGTCCCTTTCCTGCAACTTTCTCCCGACTCTCGCAACTCATACATATTTGCATGTTCATAGCCCCATCGCTAAAACGGAAAGGGGCGAACCGTTTCTCCCACGCCCACACAAACAAGCGAACTGTGCCGCATTATCTTCAGAGTAATTTAATACACTACTCTACCTTAAGCCTGGCATCGACGAGTGTGAACACGCTGCAAACCACATCCCACTAACACTTCGACAGCCACAATAATTTGTACAGACGCAGAGGTATTGTGCGTTGCATGAAAAAGCGACTACATTTTAGGTCTTCAATGATGGTAGATTTTGAATCGCAGTGCAAATACCATGTGTAATCGCAGCAGTCATCACACCAACCGGCCATCTTCTTCTTTTTCTTTATGACTCGACGTCCCGACTGGGACTTGACCTGCCTCGCTTCAACTTAGTGTTCTCTGAGCATTTCCACAGTTGTTAATTGAAGGGCTTCCTTTGCCTGCCATTGCATGAATTTGTATATTGTGAGGCAAGTACAATGATACACTATGCCCAGGGAGTCATTTCATTTTCATTTGCATTTTGGGTGGGCTTCGTGGCCGTGCGGTTAACGGCGTCAGTCGTTTAGGCGTATTGTGAGTGCCACGGAGTGAGGGTTCGATTCCCGCTCCAGCCGGAGGAAACTTTTCGTCAAACGAAAAATCCTCCACTGCACTATGGGCCAGAAATCAAAATTTCGCGACAAAAGTCAAAAAAGTTGTTTTTCTAAGATCAATCAATTTTCATATTTGTATGATTATTTGGGCTATGTTTGATTATATACCGACTGATTTTTTCGATTTGTAACAAAATTGTATCGTTTTTTGTATGGAGAAACTTCTTATAAGCGGAAATTCGGAAAGCGGAAAATGTGCCCAACAAGTAAATCGCATACATTTCCGAAAAGTAAATATAGTATATTTTGCATATTTGGTGCACAAATTGCGATGCTTTTAAGTTTAAAAAGAAAATTTTACAATATTTACTCAAATTTTACGGTTTATTTGCCAATGTGTTCCAAAAGTAGAAGTATTCGACCGTATTCGACATGCAACCGGTCTAGGATGCTAGTTTGGACTCTTCTTTTTCGAATGCTTCCGGACTTTTTTGCGGGAGTTTGCGGGAAACCAAGTTAGAGTGATTTTAGTGCTTGCTTTAATTTTTCAATATTTCACGCTGGGCTTCAATAATCATCTAATCTTGCCATTACGACGCAATGACTTTATGACTTGCGAAACAATATACATAGCAACAAACAACTACCATTCTGGAAGATTTTGTTTCAGATATAAATGTGATTATAAGCTTTTAAATCAAGACCACACACTTATCCAATGTGCAAAGTATATCAATCCGTGTGATCAATAAAAAAATAAAATTAATCCAACGTACATACTTATGTACAGATGGATACATTATTAATGAAATTAGGGCCAAATCCACAGCTCAAGTGAAATTTTAACTCACGACCCTTTTATGCTACACAAGTGCTTTACCGACTTAGCTACCGAGCCAATCAATGACACGGCATTTTGAATATTTCAAGGAAAATCAAATATTTTTATTTATCGCAAATATATTCATCCCACTCGCACATATGTACGAAGAGCGAGCGTAATTTATTTATTGTACAAATACCGGCTCCGAGTCATTTAGCCGACTGTTATTTGGATGATTGCCGCTTGGCCGAACGCCATTTGGCCGAAAGGGTCATTTGGCCGAACGCCATTTTTCTGAATGCCGTTTGGCTGAAGAAGAAATGATCGTGCCACTGTTCTCCACGTCAATATAACTCAAAATAATCGCCTATGATTAAAAGGAGGAAAATTCTCTGATAAAATATTGACAGTTTTAACGCCAACTAACCCATGAATTGAAAAACTAGAAAGAATAATCAATGGTTGGAGGAAGGAAAAAGGAACAATTAATTAGTTGAGCTTATTAGAAATCATAAATTCGTGTGGTCAATTGATGTACCGAAACTTTGCACTTTGAGTAAGTGTGTGGTATTGATTTAAACACCTACAATCACAGTCTTACCTGAAACGAAACCTTTGTTGCGTATTGTTTCGCAAGCCATAAAAAGATAGCGTCGTAATGGCAAAAATGGATCTTGGTGTTAATGGTTATTGAAGCACAGCGTAAAACATAGTTTTGTAAAATTAACGCATGCACTAAAATCACTCTATCTTGGTTCCCCGCAAATTCCCGCAAAAAAGTCCGGTAGCATCCGAAAAAGAAGAGTGTCGACTAGCTTCCTAGACCAGTTACATGTCGAACACGGTCGAATACTACTACTTTTTGAACAAATTGGCAAATAAACCATAAAATTTGAGTAAATATTGTAAAATTTTAATTTTAACTTAAAGATATCGCAATTTGTGCATCAAATATGCAAAATATACTAAATTTACTGGAACTCTTTATTTTTTTTTTATGGCTCGACATCTCCACTGGGACTTGGCCTGCCTCGCTTATACTTAGTGTTCTTTGAGCACTTCCACAGTTATAAATTGAAGGGCTTTCTTTGCCTGCCATTGCATGAATTTGTATATTGTGAGGCAAGTACAATGATACACTATGCCCAGGGAGTCGAGAAATTTTTCCCGACCAGAACCGGGTATCAAACCCGCCGATTCCAGATTGGCGATCGATAGCCCTAACCACTAGGCTAACTGGAGACCCGCTGTTGGGAAATGTAGGCGTTATATTTGTTGGGCACATTGTTCACCACAAATTACATTTTTCTTAATATTGGTTAAAATTGAGAATTTTCGCATACAAGAAGTTTCTCCATACAAAAAACGATGCAATTTTGTTACAAATAAAAAAAAAACAGTCGGCAAACAATCAAACATAGCACAAACAATCATACATATATAAAAATAGATTTATCTAAAAAGAAACAACTTTTTTGAATTTTGTCGCGAAATTTTGATTTCTGGCCCATAGTGCACAGTTATTGTATTGTACTGTATTTATTAGATTCAAATTCAAAACGCAAGCCTGGCAGTTATAAACTATTAAATAAGCCAGTATGTATAACTAGAACCTAATGTTTTGACTTTGTATGGGATTACGGGGATTACAGTAGATGTTGGCCATGTTACTCGTTACTGAATATCCATATCCATGTATTTTTTCCCATTTGTGGTTTTTCCTTGACATGACTTAAAGTTAAAAACTAACATGTTACCGTTTCGTAAAATAAATACAATACAATACAATATCAGTGAAATCAGGGTTTAGGGTTTTATAGTTATAGGTTTTTCTTGCAAGTATTGATCAGAAGAGTTCAGTTATTAAAAGTTAATTTTTACAAAGCTTAGCTGGCGATTTCTTTCCGTGCAATATACCTTATACCTACATAAAAATGAATAGAAACTTACCGAAGCGTGTAACTCGCATCTAAAATAACAGAGAACACATTTGCCGCAGATCACCAGAACAAAATGCTTCAACTTTTTTTGTTTGCAATCCAGCACAAGATTGTCCCGACTCAAACGTCTCGCCGGTGTTGTGTGTATACACTACCAACAGCAAATAATGCCACTCACGTTCCGGGGAATTTCTCCACTGTCAGCACACTTGAAAACCGGATTCGCACTGGTCGCACCGTCGTAAAATAGTTCGGACAACACTAACAAACCAACCACTTTCGACGGTAGGCCACGACCACCCGATAACACTGACGACCGGAGTAATGATGGATCCCGATCGGGAGGGACACTGTCGTTTTTGCACGGCCAAACTTTCACACTTCCAGCGGCACGGGCGGAATAAAAACGGTTCCCCGGTGGGGGCGGAGTGGACACCGTACGGATCGCGACAGACGACGACGTCGAAGGGTGGACAGATTACCAGCGGACCCGCATCGGATTCCTCCTCCGATCAATATCGTAAGTACAACAAGCCACGCCGAGCGAACGAAATACAATGAAAATGACGTCTGCTGCTGGTGCTGATGGGCTGCTGGCTTTCGTTTCGCTTCGTCGACGTCGCGATGATGATGACGATGATGGTTCGGTTCGGGTGCCTTCGCTGTCACGCTAAATCCACTTCACGCGAGAAGTATGCGGTGAATACTTTGAGTCAAGTTCTTGGCAGACAAAACAAATTTGTAAAATGGACATTTTTTTCTGGAAATATCGTTATAAAAAACAGGAGTTTAGTTCTCAAGCAGAACATTAGTTTAGCTCGTAAACATTATTATCGTCGCACCACCAAATCGAAGTCGTCGCTAGAAGCACATGCGAAGTTGCAGCTGCGAAGTAAATTTGAATCAATGTTTTCTGTTGCGCATCATTAAGCTAATTAAGAGCAACAATATGCACTAATCCAAATTGAGTTGCGACATTTCTAAGTTGGTTAAAAATCAATTTTCGCACGTTCGGTCACTTCGTATTTCGACCAAAAGCATATTTTCAAAATTTCCGACACATTCAACATTGCAAAACATTAACCGTGTATGTGTTTACACGCGATCGCGTCGTGAGGATAGGGTTGCCAAACATCGTTTGATGATCTACACTGTACTAGAAAATCACCCGAAATGTGGGTAATATTTGTTCTGCAGTTCGGTTAGCACAGGAAATTCGCTTGGTGGTGGTTTTGTTTGATTTTGTTGGCGTTTTCTCGAGTTTTTCAGTGAGAAAGTGAAAGAGGGAAGATTTTTTGATAGAAGGAAACAGTGCGCCCACCAGTGATGCCCACCAAAGCCAAGAATCAGCATGTTCCACCCACGCGAGTGTTCAGTGTTTTCTCTCTCTTTTCTCGAATCGCGGTGGTTCTTCGCTCTTGTATGATAAGTGATGGAACGATCGAGAGAGCAATGAATGGGTGCATTAAATAATTTTGTGAGCTCGTTTTATGCTATTCCCAAGTAACCACAGTGCTGAAGCCTTATTGCATGCAGATATACGGTGTATTTAGTGCAATCATTACTTTACATGCAAACTTAAGGTTGATTTAAAGTGGAAGTGGGCAATTATAGAATTAAATTAGGACTATACTGGTATAATCTTGAAGCAGTCGCATAATTGCCCATTTCCACTTTAAATCAACTTTAAGTTTGCATGTAAAGTAATGATTGCTCTAAGTACACCGTATATCTGCATGCAATAAGGCTTCAGCACCGTGGTTACTTGGGTTGTGTTGTGTGAAAATTTGAATGGTATGATGCACAAAAATGTTACGCTATAGCGGGGAGGGGGAATCAAGCTTAGCGTTACAATCAAGTTTTGGAATAATGGTAAAACAGGGTTTTCCGACGAAACCGATTAAGCTAATTGATGCAACGTTTGATGGAAAGGAATCAATTTTACGGGTCGCGGATGAGATTTCGTCTGTAAGAGATAAGCGGGAGATGAAAAGAGTTGTTCTCACCATCAACACCAGAACATAGTGAAGTGCATGATCGCTAGAAGGTAGCGATGTTAGTAGCGAAAGGTGAAAGTTTTGTAAGAAATAGAAGAATTTGTGCCTACCTTGGAAATCTAGCGAAAGTGCAAGCAAAAGTGTGATGTGGAAAGGCGTCTTGCAGCCGTTTTCTACGGCCTTTGTTACCAGCTGAGGTCTCGTATTGTGCAGACGAAGAAAAAATCCAGTTGTATTCGTTTGATCCATCCAGCCACGTGACGTTGGAGGAAGTCGATCGGAAAGTCTTGAACGTGAGGTGCTGTGAAAAATGATCGGTGATTTTTGAAGAAAACGACGGCGTCTGGCGTTCCGGAAACCCATCTGAGTTGGGCTTGTCACATCGCAAGGATGCCGAATGAATAACAGGCGAAGATAAAGTTCAGTAGTGAATCAGGAAGAAGCCTGCGCATCTCTGTTAGATCGTGCGGTTGAAGATAACCTAAGAGCACTCGACTAGAAACTATTGGCACCAGACTGGGTCCAGCGAAGAAGGATGCTTCATTCGGCGTAGATTCAGCGGATCGAATTGTGGTCCACCAAGTAAGTGCCAAAATTCATCTCTTTCAAACCTCCTAAACTCACAACAAATTCTGTACTACATATTTGATAATGTACATATTACGAATTTTATAACATTCAAAAATCCAATTTAACAAAGAAATTTTCCAGAACTAGGGAATTTATTAAATAATTCATTAGGAAAATCAGCTTCATCAGGAATTAATTTGGAGATTCTGATGCATTTTTTGCGAAATTTCTCTTCAACTCCGATCCGACTTAGTTCCCTGGCCAAGTTCACAGGGGTTGACGGTATTAAAGTGAAGGAGTTTCATTTTGATTATTGTAATGTAGTGTTCTTTAGTGAAACATATCACCTTTTTAACACTTTAATGCGCCTCCAACGGTTCATCACGAACCGGCTGCTGCAGATGGAGTATGGCTGATCATATGCATCAGACATGCTCGATAAACACGGAGGAACCGCCAGGGCTCAGTAGAGTCTATTCCCAAACAATAGTTCCAAGTCGGTTGGATTTGAGAAGGTTTTGATGATCGTTACAAATCCTAATAAAAGTATTATAGGATTTGTGACAGTTTTGGAACCTTTAACAGCCAGCTGACTTCAAAATGTTGTTTGGGCTCTATTTCCCACGTTTCTCGGTTGATTTTGATTAAAAATTTATTAATGTCATAGTCGCTTTTTCGATTTTTTACAATGTTAGTTGGTCATATTTTCTTTAAATAATGCAATTAAAATCGACCGACGAATTAATAGTGGGAAGGAGATTTGCAGCACTTAATTGTGCTGATAGATTTGAAGCTAACGTGCGAACGCTTAAACGCATTGTTGACATCAATGCGTTCGACGTGACATTTTGGACAAAAGCTGACTGCTTTTTATTAACTGAACAACGTTACTTTTGTAAGACTAGGTTGACATTTCTAGGCCACGCATTAGAAAATGACATGGTTTATCGAGGTAGGACCGATAGGACAGAACGAATTTGAATTATTGGCTATGACACCAAAAGAAAAATATCAGGAGTTCAGTTACATGTTTCTGTGGGTTTTTCACCGATGACAATTTAAGGACACAAGAGATGAACACAGAGAAGTAGAAATCAAGAAAACAATTTGGCACAGAATCGACTATATTTTAACATACGGGTTCGACTGATTCGATGAATCTATCTAGAAGTATCTAGAAGACAATTGACGCTAAGATTGGAAAAAAGCTTGCAGTTGGGACTAGACTAAAATAGTGGCGATAGGAAACAATGCGCTAAACAGGATTATTATTCATTCTTTAATATTTAACCATAGGCTTTTCGCCGGTTGACAGTACAGTATTTAGCTGTGTACGAAGATACGGATTAGTTGGTGTACAGATGTTAGGGTTCTCACGGAAAGTGCTTCAAGCGAGGCTTACATAACAACTGACAATAAAGAAACCTATTTTCCTTGACTTTCTACGCAATGGACATCGGACCGAACACACATGTTTTTGTTAATCTCCTAGGCATTATTAAGACATGACGTATGTGCATGACGAAACAACTAGCAGGACACAGTTCCAGACGTCTCTTTTTAATAACTACATCCAGCATATTTCCAATAAAACTACACTTCAATAAAGCAAAGACTAAAGCTGCTATGATAGAACAGACCAGAATGACTTAATTGACTATTACCTTGGAGATCTACTTCGAATAACTGACAAATTGACAAGAACCTAACTAAATACATGGACCATACCACAAAAAAAAAAAACAATTGACAAAAAGAAAAAAAGGGGAAACTTTTATTAAAACTATTTTTGTTCAACGCAGGCCAAAACAGTGTCGACTTGGGCCACGATATGCCTACGTACTTCTGTGTGTTGAAACAAAAATAGAGGCTCATAGAAGCAAACGTAGGGAAAGGGTGCGGTGTTAGAACATAAGCACAGTGTGCTACCGCCGTAATCACTATGAAAAAAAAAAAAAAAAAAAAAAACTCCGATCCGACTTAGTTGCCTCTCAAAATTTTATTTTTATTATTATTTATTTACGACATTTTACCCAAAAGTGGGCATTCGTGTCGGGGCATGCCTCTCAAAATGTTTTCCAAGGATTGTTGTAGAATAAAGTGACCAGACGTCCCGGATTGTGCGGGACAGTCCCGGATTCATGCTAGTCGTCCCGCATTGTAAAGTGTCCCGGAAATGTCCCGGAATTCAACTTACCTGCTGCTGGATGTGGATCTGCTTTTGTTCTTCCCAAATGCAAACTTCAGAACAATTAAGTTTAAAAAAAAATAAAAATAAACATTTTATTCATGAATTAACGTGGTCCATTTTAATATATTTCTTTTTATTCGGGAATTTTAACTTAATGCTTATTTTCAACTCTTAACTCTCTGCAAGTGAATTTAAAGAACTTTTGTTCACCTTTTTTTTCAAAAATATTTTTTCAAGTATTCTCAGAGATATCGATACATACACCCACACTATGGCAACCCACAGGGCGTTCTTTGAGTAATACAGATTTCGTCAGATTCACTAGAGAAGTATATCAAAAATTTCTGGATTTGTGGAAAAAAAGTGAACTTTTAAAGCGAATATGGAATATGGATAATTTAAATGAATTCTCAAAACTTTAGTTTGAGAATTTTTTGAGTAATGCCTGAAAAGTTCCAATGAAAAAAAAAGTGCAATCGCGATAGAAACGAATCTTCCAGCGAAATACTGAAAAAAATGTCTTAGTCACCTCTTAGGGAAAGTTCTCGAGGAACATTGTTGAAATTTTTCAAAATTTACTAACTACACAAGGGATTTTTTGAGAACAACTCCAGCTATTCAACCAGGAACGCCTGTAAAGAATCCCCAGTTTTTTATCCAAAGTTTTCACAAGTTATTCTTTTGCAGATATTAATGCATTTTTAGGTTTCTCCAGGATTCGCGTCAACAGATGTTCCAGGAGAGTTTTAGAAATGATCAAGGGCTTTATATAAAAGTTATATTTTTGGCAAAAACTCTTTCCTAAATTTTCCACGTCAATTTCTTACAATGTTTGAACAGCAGCTTTTCATGAAAAAATATTCAGGCACGTCGAACGATTTCTCTTAAAATTTTTAGAGATAAACTTCAGAAAACCCAAAAAAAGATGTTAATTGATTCACAAGGATCTCGAAAACAATATAAGAAGAGATCTTCAGAGGAATTTAGATTCTATACTTTCTAAGTATAATTTAAAAGACAAACGACATGGGATCCCAGTTCAATATGCACAAATCTCAAAAAGTAATCGTCTGAAGACAGTATAATTTTTATTTTGTCCTCGTTCACTTGAAAAACGCCTAAAATAAGAAAAGCTGGCTTGGTTTTTTACGAGATTTGTTTGCCTTGAATCGTGAGAAGGTACGAGAGTCGGCCATTGTCGCGACCATGTTGGGATTCTAACAGGTTTATCCTTTTTTCATTTTGATGCTTTGTTTTGCATTATCCATATTTGATGAACATGCCAATCGAATACATAAAACTCAGCATTTTTCGAAAAATTACCAATTATTTTAACTTTTCTATTTGTTATGCCTGCAACCTGTATTTTGATACTATTAATTGTTTTTATGGAACATAGCGCCTCGAATCACTCAAAAGCTAACAATTTGAGTCATGTAAAACTGTGTCCCGCATCAGTGCAACATGTATCTGGTCACTTTATTGTAGAAGCCCCGTAAAGTAATCCACATGGATCAATTAAAATATAAAACTTGAAGGAATAAGGCAATCCATGACGACATATCGCGATGGGGGTGACAGCTGAAATTGTAAACACAGTGTATGTATAGCTTACCAAATTTTCGTCCAGTGTTCTCGGTGCTTAACAAATTCCTTTGTGTTCAACTGTCAATCCGATCGACGAATGTCAAAAATACATGGCAAACAAAGAAAAACAGCTGATCGCATCTGTCTCATGGATTGCCTTATATTAACAGTCAGTTCACAGACAAACAGACGTAACACTCTAATCATTCTCATCGCACGCAGAAAAAAGCATGGTTAAATCAAAAATATTTCAGGTAAACTCAAATAAATTGTCAATTTGTTCTGGCAACAAAAATAAAACTGTTTGGAGCAAATCGAACGTCACATTTGAAGCAAATTCAATCCATTTTTGAAACAAACATGCATCTTCCGACAGGTTATGTTAGAAACAAATGTAAAATTTTTTGTTTTTTTTGTGGCAGGTCGGCCCTACGGAAATATTTGTTTTCCAATTAATTTTGCTAAGTCATTTCCTTCTCTAGGAAAACCAACTTCCCGCGTGGCACTTTCAATGCCAGCATCATGTAGATAACATACGCTCTCGAAATCAATGGGATTTCGTGGAAACTTTTGGTGAAACTTGACTTTTTTTGCAAGAGGAAATCTTGTTTGGTGCTGCAGCTGGAACTTGAGAGTTTTGTTTATGTTCTCGACGGCGGAACGGGGGGCTCTTCAATGGGTATTGTAGAAATCAATATGTAATTGAGTTAGTTTTAAAAATTAATATTTTAGTTTTAAAAATTTTATCAGTTTACCGAATAAACATGAATATTTTTGTTTCAAACGGACGAAATTTGTCTCCGTGCGTATACTGATTTAACGACCAATTTGAAAATATGATAGTTGGCCGACAGGCCACCCGTGGCGCTCGCATCGGTTTTGTTCGAGTTTGATGTTTGCTCACTAGCGCCACCTAGTTGACGGTTGGCCAAACTTGGTCTATATAGCATAGAGCGAATATGCATCCGTGATTATGTTTTGAATCGAAAAGTGTTAGAAGTGTTACGTCTGTTTGACTGTGGTCAGTTTTCTACAATTTTTTTATCCAAAGATTGTGGCACAAATTCTACCACTGTATTCTTTCACAGATGGCTAAAAATTAGTCTACGTAGTTTATGGACATCGCCTAATCTAATGTATTTCCTGGATATCTTGGTCTACATACAGTCGGGACCCGCTCGTTGAGCCACAACCTCCACCCAACTAACGATTTGTTAGTTGGGTGACAGCTGCACGAAATTGCTTGAGGGGCGTGCGCATTGCTTTTTTTAATCATTTTTAGGTTGGATGTAAAAAGTAAAATTTTGTAAAGTTTTTAATTTGTTTCACAATTAGAGTTAATCCCCAAAAATGATCAACGGTATTCCCTCCCCATGGATATTCGATCTTGCCGCGATGGGAGGGCTTAACTCAATAGCAGTTAAGCCAGTTTCTTCACCTCCGCTTGGATCCTGATCTTAGCGGTAAATCTGGAGTTGAGCGTAGGTGAAGAAATCGACCGTAAGTGCTATTGGGAACCAAAGGAGTATCCGCTGTGAGCATATCACTATTTTCTAAGTCCGCGCAGAAAAAAGCATGGTAAAATCAAAAATATTTCAGGTAAACTCAAACAAATTGTCAATTTGTTCTGGCAACAAAAATAAAACTGTTTGGAGCAAATCGAACGTCACATTTGAAGCAAATTCAATCCATTTTTGAAACAAACATGCATCTTCTGACAGGTTATGTTAGAAACAAACGTATTTTTTTTTTGTTTTTTTGTGGCAGGTTGTCCCTACGGAAATATTTGTTTTTCAATTAAATTTACAGTCATTTCCTTCTTTACGAAAACCCACTTCCCACGTGGCACTTTCAATGCCAACATCATGTAGATAACATACGCTCCCGAAATCATGGGATTTCGTGGAAACTTGACTTTTTTTTGCAAGAGGAAAATCTTGTTTGGTGCTGCAGCTGGAAGTTCCAGCCTGGAACTCAATGAGAGTCTAATAGTAATATACTCTCATTGGCTGGAACTTGAGAGTTTTGTTTATGTTCTCGACCGTCGGACCCGAAAAAAATACAGTAGAAAAAACGAACGTTGTATTCCCGCATAATCACAAACTGTAAATGAATCGTTTCTCATACTGTATATGACTATTAACAATAGTCATTTAACCATATTTCAAGCTGTCCGAGATAACAGTAAGCTAACCACCCGCATAACAAAATACTGTTTGTGTTAATCTCCACACAGTATGTCTCCTTTACCACTTACTGTTACTGTACCACGAACAGGTGTTTCTCTGTTGAAAATATGAAACTCGAAGCATCCGACTATAAAGAACGGTGTATGCATACCATATCAAGTTGTAACAATTTGTCATATTGTGCAGAAATCATCGAACAATATAGTACCGAAAACTCAACAGGCATGGTGGCAATGCAGAGTAATCTTTTCTCAAACGGTTTGCAATTTCATTTGCGCAACACACTTAAACATGTGCATTTCACTGTATGCCACTTGAATTCAACAGTTTGTCAAATAGTAGCTTTTATTAGTATCTGTACCGATAGAACTTTGCAGTTTGCATTTAGAAGAAAAAAAAACAAAATCTTTCGCCCGCGAGTTGAGTGAACAAAAAACTAAAAACTTGCCTCGGAAATGGTTTAAAGCGCTTGGAGCGGTCTGGATGGAACAAGGGTAAGTTTTGCACGACTTATAAATTTAGTTTTTGTGCTATATCTCATCGAATACTAATTGTTTTGCAGGATGCCGGAACTTGAAGTCAATCACAGGATCCGGCCTGACTGTGCGACGAAATTAGTCTATGGTGCGACTGCGAGGAGGCCGACTGTGCGAAAGCGGGTGAATATTGAATGCTGTCTGCGATTGAAAATCCGCTCTCACCGCAGTAATCTCCAGTTATCAGTTAATCGCCGTAGGTAATATCGAGCCCAGCATGGGGCTTTAGATTTGTTTAATAAAAAAATCCAATAAATGCATAAACGCTTTTTTTTAACAATTCAACTATACCCGAACCATATATTACACGCTTAAAATACAATGGAAGACCATAAATGAATAGTAACCAATACAGTGTTAGTTTTTCTTCTGGATTTATTGTTAAACTGTTCTATAACTACTTGTTATGCAGTGAATTGTCTGAAAAACTGGATAATATATTGACCATATCCTCTACTGTATTGCGAAAAATTTGTTCGAGAAAACGAGCGATTTTTTATGGTAACCTATCTTAACCGCCTATTCCACATACTGTAAATTGGCGGATTACCATTTGTCAAACTGGCAAATCTGTACATGGAATGGTTCGCTTACTGTTATCTTCGATAGTCTGAGAAATGGTTCTATGTCAATTGGTAATGGTTATCTACAGTATGAGAAACGTTTCATTTACAGTTTGTGGTTATGCGGGCATGCCACGTACAGATTTGCCAGTTTGACAAATGGTAATCCGCCAATTTACGGTATGTGGAATAGGCGGTTAAGATAGGTTACCATAAAAAATCGCTCATTTTCTCGAACAATTTTTTCGCAAAACAGTGAAGGATATGGTTAGTTTATAATTCAGTTTCTCAAACAATTCACTGTATAGCAAAGGGTTGAAGAACAGGTGAACAATAAATCTGGAAGAAAAACGGACAATGTATGTGTTATTACTGATTTATGGTCGCCAATAGTATTTTAAACGTATGGTATATGGTTAAGCTGTATTTAAACCATTAAAAAAGTCGCTTGTGCGTTCACCAATGATTCATTTTTTATACAAAAAAAAACATTTATTTCGATTATATTCACAAGAAGCATTACGGTAACAACTACGATGATTTAAAAACTCTCTGTGGGTCCAATAGAGACGGATTTTCCATAATATTTTTGCCTAGAGCAGGACGAATCCTTCCAACGTCACTTTTGCGGAGTCCCTCGTAGTCGCACAGAAAAGCACCTGATCGTGATACAGTAACCTTAACAGATAGAGGTGACGTACCGTTTGGAGTTTAATACAAACTGTAATTTTCTATGCGGGTTGTAACAGTACTATTTAGAACCATATTTGTACAATAGACACCACTGTAAAAATAAAAATACCAAAACAATAAGATGTCATGTAGACACCATAATATGGTGAATTGTAAATAAGATTTTTACAATATATTATACAGGTTGTTAAGTATCGTAACAATATAAAAAAATATTTTTCTCCATATATATTTTTTTGCAAAACCATACATTTTATTGTTAATGAATTGTTCAAAATACTGATACGTGGGTTTAAATATACCGTACATTGTATGGTACATGAATGGTTTCAAACAATAAAATTTACCGTGAATAATTTGTTTTTAATTGTAATTTCACTACTGGTTATACATTTAATCAAATGGTTTCGGAATGGTTCTCTTTTGTTATGTTGTATTGTTTTACATTACATAAACCATGTATTTTTATATTATCTTGCCACTTTCCTCCTGTTAATGGCATCTTAGGCTTATTAGATTTATTAGAATGCGCTTTGGGAATTCTCCAGAGCGTTTTGGATAACCCTTCATATATAGGATCGCCCACGTCTAAGTCTGAGTAGTCTCTGATTGCATTAACACGCTAACGCCGCTCAGCACAAAAGTGCATAATTTCCAGACTACACCAAAAATGTGTAACCCTTGCACATTCACAAAATTAGCTCCTGTGTCCGCAAAATCGTTAAATTCGCAAAAATTTTTGTACAGCAATCTAGCTAGGTTTACTAGTGACCTTGGAAAACAAAAAAAATATCGACATTTCGCATCTAGACGAGTGTACGAGCTGTTTTTGAAAATGTGTAACTGCAACACATTTTTGTGTGGTCTGGAAATTATGCACTTATGAGTAGGGCTTACACATTTTAGTGCTGAACGGTTTTACTGTGAACAGTTGAAGCTTAGGCTCCCATGCCCCACCAGCCAGATAACCGGGTTTTGCAAACTAAGCATTATTTGTGGCAACACTTTGAGCGGCATGATGGAACTATGCCGAGCGCGCTAAGTATTATTAGACCACTAATGTAGTTGCATGCAGTGGGTGACGAGGTACATAAGTATCATTACAGCGTGCTTAACCGTTATTGCAATATTGAAGCACCAGTTTGACTAAAGTTTGAAATGCATAACAACTCATGAGATAACTGTCAAGTTTGATTCAAATATAAGTTAGGTTAAAAAGCGAATTCGCAGACGAACCTATATTAGAAGTCATTTCAGTGTTCAGTCCAGTGCATTTATTAAAGATGGCTCTACGTCAAAGATAAAGTTTGTCAATCGCATTTGATTCGATTGTGGTCGAAGGCAAGTTCACATGAGAGAAGAGGAGAAAACTCCCCTAAATGCAAATACAGAAAGAATAGTGCTGAACTCATCCACTGATTTACGGTTATCTGACCTGCATCTTTCCGGGTTGGCCTACATTCGTATTTATCTCATCGCACTCTACACACCTAGCCCGCCATATCTCTTAGACCCCTGCTTGGACCTGCAGTTCTTAGGACATCTGGTTTACCACTGATTTAAACATTTTATTGAGTTTAAATTGACGTTTCAACTCATTCACTTTTTTCTCTTTCCTTTCCTTTACATCAAAAAAGTCACAAACATCAACAAAACAGAACACGGAAAAAATCTAAAACTGAATAAATAATTGAAAATTCACGGAAAAATAATGTTTCGGAAAAGTAAATGGTTCAAACGTAGGAAAAACAGTATAATATATTGTTACATAAAAATCGAATGTAAATGTATAGTATAGCGAACCATTTCATTACTGAAGAGAAACACGTTTTACAAGAGCACTATAACTAGTGGTTTATTGAGTTGGAAAAAGAAACTGAGTTGCTCCCAGGGACCAGAGCGATATTTATACCCCAACGGTTGCCATGCAGTTGTTATTTATTATGTACATAGCAACCGACATTAGCCTTATGTACTATGATGGAATTCAAATGCATCATACGATTGCTATGATTTCCAACACCCCCTCTCAATTAATTCCTTCTATTCCTAACTTATTTCTTAAAGCTACGAACGGTGGAGCGGGCAGGGACTTCGTGAGGATGTCGGCTTGCTGCTTCTGAGTCGGAACGTATACCAACTTCACCTTACCGTCGGCAACAACATTTCGGATGAAATGGTACTTCACGTCAATGTGTTTGACTCGCCTCGTTTCCTCTCGTTCAGCCATCGCAATCGCTCCTTGGTTGTCCTCATATATTGGTACTGGATACGGCAGGGCATCCGGCTGAAGATCGGCCATCAACCCGGCCAACCATATCGTCTCACTTACGCAGGAACTCATGGCAACGTACTCGGCTTCGGTAGAAGACATTGCCACAGTAGACTGCTTCTTCGATGACCAGGCAACTGTGTTTCCGTGAACCTTCAGCAGAAAGCCAGAGACGCACTTGCGATCGGATTCATCGCTTGCGTAGTCTGCATCGGCGTAGGCAGCGACCATCGGTTCTCTTGGATTTCTTCGGTAGACTAACTCCATGTTTTTCGTTGCTTGCAGATACCGTAGGACTCGCTTGGCATGCTTCCAGTGTTCTTCACCAGCAGCATCGTGAAACCTCGCCAAGTAGCCAACGATGAAACAAAGGTCCGGTCGAGAGCCCATCATGATGTACATGAGACTACCGATCAGCTCGCGGTAGGGATACGGACATCTTCCATCTCCTCGCTTCAGCTGCAGTTTGGGTTCTGCTGGAGTCTTGACGGGATTGCAGTTTTCCATGCCAAAACGAGCAATAATCTTGTCGATATGCCCCGACTGGGACAGCTTCGTTACTCCTCGATCCAGATCCCGAGTGATCTTAATGCCCAGGAAGTGGTGCAGCTCCTTCATGTCCGTCATTTCAAACTTCTGCATCAGCACATTCTTCACTCGCTCGATTTCGACTTCGTTCCTGGCAGCAATCAGAAGGTCATCCACGTATACTACGATGTACACCGTGTTGTCGCCAGTAATCCGAACATACAGGCAATAGTCGTACTTCGATCGCGTAAATCCCAACGTTGTCAGGAACTCGTTCAGATGACTGTTCCAGCACCTCGGCGACTGCTTCAAACCATAAAGCGCTCGATGTAGTAGGCAGACTTCTCCAGGACGTAGGACCACCCCCTCTGGACACTGCATGTAGACCTTCTCGTTGAGCTTCCCATTCAGAAAGGCAGTCTTGACATCTAGCTGGTGAATCTTCAGTCCGTTCGTCGTTGCAAGTGCCAGGAGAGTTCGGATGGTAGCCAGCCGCGCCACCGGCGCAAACGTCTCCTCGTAGTCGATGTGCTTCTTCTGTGCGTAGCCCTTAGCTACCAGCCGCGCCTTGTAGCGCGTAGGACGTCCATCAGCATCGGTCTTCACGTTGAATACCCACTTGCACGGTACGGGCTGTACCTCGGCGGGACATCGAACCACGGTCCATGTGCGGTTTTTCTGCAACGCTGCCAGCTCTTCATCGATCGCTTGCCTCCACTCAGGCTCGTGCGGATGACCATCGACATCGGAATAACGTTCGGGAACCTGTATGGAATTTACAGCAGCAGAAAGCGCTCTATACGGAATAAAATCAGAAAACCAACCTGGTCTCCTGCACTCCCGACCACTAGACCTCGGAACATCATCACGTGGTGCGTTCCTTTCTGATTGTGGCGGGAGTGCGGTTGCGCCTTCCTCGTTGTCGTCCTCTCCAGCAGTGGAATAACCACCGGAGACATGGTCATCGTCCTGAGCATTGGCGTCTTGTCCAGCATCTTCATTTTCCCCCTCTTGCTCAGGGACCGGTGATACTTAGTATCCAGGAAAACGCTTGGCATCCGAACACTCTCAGCTTGGTGACATCCGGCTTCTCTCCGTGCCATCGTTCCGCAGGCGTTTGGTTTCCCTTGATTGCTTCAGTCGGACTTCTGTTGGCAACGTAGACAGCATTCAGGACCGCTTCTCCCCAAAGGTACTTCGGTGCACCCGACTCCGTCAGCATTGCTCGCATTTTCTCCACTATGGTGCGGTTAAAGCGTTCCGCCACACCATTATGCTGCGGGGTGTACCCGACCGTTGACTCCACTTGGATTCCTTTTTCCTCGTAGTAGGCCAGTTGCTGATTTGAAAAATACTCACGTCCAAGATCACACCGCAAGCTTGCTATTTTTGTCCCGAATTTAGCCGTTGCCATCGCCTCGTAGACCTTGAAATAATCGAACACCTGATCCTTCCTTTTCAACAGGTAAACGACTCCGAAGTGCGTGTAATCGTCCACAAACGATAGGAAATAGCGGTAACCATCCGCCGTCGTCGGTGTGATTTGTCCACACACGTCCGTGTGCACACGCTCTAATGGCCTTCGAGTCTGCGGTCTCGTTCCGTCACGCAGAAAAAAGCATGGTTAAATCAAAAATATTTCAGGTAAACTCAAATAAATTGTCAATTTGTTCTGGCAACAAAAATAAAACTGTTTGGAGCAAATCGAACGTCACATTTGAAGCAAATTCAATCCATTTTTGAAACAAACATGCATCTTCCGACAGGTTATGTTAGAAACAAATGTAAAATTTTTTGTTTTTTTTGTGGCAGGTCGGCCCTACGGAAATATTTGTTTTCCAATTAATTTTGCTAAGTCATTTCCTTCTCTAGGAAAACCAACTTCCCGCGTGGCACTTTCAATGCCAGCATCATGTAGATAACATACGCTCTCGAAATCAATGGGATTTCGTGGAAACTTTTGGTGAAACTTGACTTTTTTTGCAAGAGGAAATCTTGTTTGGTGCTGCAGCTGGAACTTGAGAGTTTTGTTTATGTTCTCGACGGCGGAACGGGGGGCTCTTCAATGGGTATTGTAGAAATCAATATGTAATTGAGTTAGTTTTAAAAATTAATATTTTAGTTTTAAAAATTTTATCAGTTTACCGAATAAACATGAATATTTTTGTTTCAAACGGACGAAATTTGTCTCCGTGGTTGAATGGCAGCTTCACCATGTTGCTTTCCGCGCATGTGTCACAAAACTTTGCGTCACCATGGATACCATCCAGTCCTGTCACCATCTTGGCATTCTTCAATTTGAGCACATTCTTGAAGCTGAGATGCGCATACCGCTTGTGCCACAGCCCCAGGTCCGGAGTGCTATCCGCCGCCAACGCCGTTCCATTGGGTAGCCGGTTCATCCGTAGGTAAAAAAGATTACCTTTCGCTCTCGCCACACCGATAGTATCGCCATTCTTCGTCAGAACGGCGCAATCCGGCTTGAATTCGACGTGCACACCCGCTTTCAGTAGCCGCGCCAACGACAGCAGGTTATACTTCAGCTGCTTGACAAGTGACACGTGGCTGAATGACAACGTGTATCGGTGCTCTCCAACGAGTGACTTGCCTTTCACGGTTCCTTCCTTGGATGCTATCAGAACCTCACCATCCTTCGCGCTGTCGATGTGAAGTGGTTCCCGTAGCACATGGATCTCCTGGAAATATCCTTCGTCGCTGACCATGTGGCAACTTGCACCCGAGTCCAGCACCCACTCGATTTCGTCCTGCTCGAGGGACACCGTCGCTCCGGAAACAAGGGCCACTTCTTTGTCGATCGGGAGTCTCGCTACCTGCGCCCGATCCGGGTGATTTTTCACCTTGGGACAGGCAAACTTCTTATGCCCCACTTCTCCGCAATGGTAGCATTTTCCTGGGAATTTCGTTGCCTTCCCACGCCGATTTCCGGATTTGGCCGCCAACACCACTCCATTCGAACCGCTCGCTGCACTCGTACCGGAATCTCGTCCAGAACGCTTTTGCTCCTCCGCTAGAAGGCGTGCTTTGACGGTCCCGAGGTTTAATTGTTGATCGTCCAAATTTTCCATCGCCGTGGTAACCACATCGTAACTAGGTGGCAACGAAATAAACAACTGGCTCACCATGTCGAGCTCCGTCACCGTGGCACCGGCATCCCTCAGCTGTCGTCCCAGCTCATCGAACCGACGGAAATGGTCCGCCAGCGGTGTTCCTTCCTCCATTCGTAGCAACGCCATCGACCGCCGGATGTACGTCTGGGCAGCAAAACCTTTTTTCGCGAAGGTATTTGCCAACGACGTCCACATCGCTTTCGCGGTTTGCTTGTCGCGAATATACTCCAGGTGGCTGTCCGCAATGTACGCCACCAGCAGCGCTTTCGCCTTCTCATCCTTCTCCAGAAATGCCACCTTCGCTGCGCCTTCCTCCGGGGGGTCGTTCGTGATGGCTTCCTTCACTCCGTGCGCCGAAAGCTGAGTCTCCACTCGAAACTTCCACGTGTCGTAGCCTTCGCCGGCAAACTGCACGATTCCTGCCTTCTTCGCACTGGACATCCTGGTTTCTGGAACGGGCTTGAGAATTTTTCACTTTTTGCTCTTAGGTTGGCGTGACTGGGCCAATAACCTGAAGAGAAACACGTTTTACAAGAGCACTATAACTAGTGGTTTATTGAGTTGGAAAAAGAAACTGAGTTGCTCCCAGGGACCAGAGCGATATTTATACCCCAACGGTTGCCATGCAGTTGTTATTTATTATGTACATAGCAACCGACATTAGCCTTATGTACTATGATGGAATTCAAATGCATCATACGATTGCTATGATTTCCAACAATTACAATACACTTTATTGTGGCTGGTACACTGTATGGTGCAGGAATGGTTTTCACCAAACACCCTATTGTTAGTTTTTATCCGGGTGGTGCAGTGGACTTTGTGTTTCTCCGAGATAATCAGCTGCCCTTCTTTAGTCTCACCTGAGGCTAAATAAGGGCGGGGTTATGAAGATGTTGTTAATTAGATTAAATTTTCACCTATTTGGTTTCGCATTATGCGGTTTACAGAGTATATTCTGTGTATCCTCGCCTTTGGCGTTTTCCAATCGATATCGATCTGGTTTTATTGCTGTTGTTCTTTGTTGTGATGTTATTGCGAAGATTTTAATCTTGCCTAGTTTGGGTAGTGGCTACGGTTAGGAAAGCTCAGATCAATCTTCAGCACAAAAGAACAGCAACGATCAATCTTTGTAGACTTATGCAAAATGGTACAGCCCAAGTGGCCTTAGTCCAAGAACCTTACTTCCGTAAGGGAAATTTCTAACTAGGTAACCTTGTGAATCCGGTGTTCGCTACTTTCAGTTTTACTTTCAGTGAAACTCGCGTGTCATGCCTCGAGCCTGTGTGCTTGTCAACAACGCAATTGTTTCTACACTCGTCTCTGAATTAACTACCAGAGATGTATGTGTTGTCACAATTGATGTATCCGTTGAAAACCTCAACAGGAAATACGTCTATTATTCGGTTTATTTACCGCATGATGAACCATCCCCTACGGATGCTTTCAAACAAGTCATCGCATACTGTATTTCAAAAGGACTTCCGCTGATTGTTGGCAGTGATGCTAATGCTCACCATATCATCTGGGGCAGCTCAGACATTAACTTGAGGCTCCAGTTTAATGGAGTACATAGGCAACCGCCCAACCTTCATGGTATCTGCTGGAGAGGAAGTGTTAGACATAACGCTTTGCTCTAGAATTAGTCACGAGCTGACCAATTGGCATGTGTCAGATGAAGAATCTTTATCTGACCATCGCTACATCTTGTTTGAACATGTGAATGTTACTTCGCAAACTTTGCGTTTCAGGAATCCCCGGTCAACCAACTGGGATCTCTTTACCGATTTGATAGCAGCCAAATTTCATGGATACTCACCATCAATTGACACTCCAAGTGATGTAGATGATGCCGTTCATACTACAACGACCTTCATCATGGAAGCTTTTGAAGAAGCATGCCCTCTACGGTCTGTGAAGATAACAAGAGGAACCCCTTGGTGCAACTCTGATCTGGCGAAACTTAGGAAACAATGTAGAAAGATTTGGAAAAGACGACTTTCGGCTGGTTCGGAGGCTTTCAGGTCGCAAGGTCTACAGGAAAGCTCTCCGGTCTGCTGAACGTTCCGGCTGGAAAAACCTTTGTAAGAATGTTTCCAGTTTGAGTGAAGTCAGTCGGTTAAACAAAATCCTTGCGAAATCTAAGGATTTCCGAGTGAACGAACTTCGTTTGCCAAATGGCGATTTCACTTCCTCTGATGCGGAAGTTCTAGAATGCTTATTCAGCACACACTTCCTCGGATGTGTGGATATTACATCTTCGGATGAACCTGATATCTTTTCTTGTAATTATGATTCTTTAGCTTCGGCACGGAGTATTGTAACTATAGAATCGATTGAGTGGGCTCTTAATAGCTTTGCTCCTTTCAAATCTCCTGGAACAGATGAAATTTATCCTATTTTGCTTCGGAAGGGATTTGATTATTTCAAACATGTTTTGAAAAAACTACTTGTTTTCAGTTTTGCTACAGGGTATATTCCCAAATCCTGGCGAGAAATTTCTATAAAGTTTATTCCGAAAGTGGGTCCTGCGTCGTATGAAGAAGCAAAGAGTTTCAGACCTATCAGTTTGACCTCTTTTCTTCTGAAATGCTTAGAACGCATTGTGGATCATCACATCCGTGATGTTCATCTGGCCAACGTGCCTCTTCATGTGAACCAACATGCTTACCAATCGGAAAGTCCACTGTGACTCTTTTACACAAAGTTGTTTACGATATCGAGAAGGCATTCGCTCAAAAGCAATCCTGCTTGGGTGTTTTCTTAGATATCGAGGGTGCCTTTGACAACGTGCCTTTCGATGCCATATTGGAAGCCGCATGGGGTCATGGTATATCTCCAATGATTGCCAATTGGATTCACCAAATGCTCAAAAACCGACATCTCTTCTCGACTTTGCGTCAAGCAGCGATTAATAGAACTGAGTGTTTGTGGATGCCCCCAAGGGGGAGTCTTGTCACCGCTTTTGTGGAATCTCGTAGCAGATACGCTATTGAAGCAACTCAATAATAGCGGTTTTCCTACTTATGGTTTTGCCGACGACTATCTAACATTGTTAGTTGGTATGTGCATCAGCACCCTTTTCGGCCTGATGCAAAACGCTCTTCAGGTAGTTGAGGGTTGGTGTCGCCAATATGGCCTTTCGGTAAATCCGAGTAAAACATCTATTGTTCTTTTCACGGAAAAGCGAAACCGTAATGGTGTTCGACCTTTACGTCTCTTTGATTCTGATATCAACGTGACTGAACAGGTAAAGTACGTTGGAGTCATTCTTGATTCCAAGCTTTCCTGGACACCTCACATTGAGTTCAGAATCAAGAAAGCTTGTATGGCCTTCGGGAAATGCCGGCGAACCTTTGGTACAACTTGGGGTCTTAAACCCAAGTATATCAAATGGATTTACACAACTGTTGTTCGTCCAATAATATTGGCCTATGGATGTCTTGTGTGGTGGCAAAAGGGCGAAGTGAGAACGGTCCAATCAAAATTAGGGTATCTCCAAAGGATGTGCTTAATGGCGATGTCTGGAGCGTTCTCTTCAACTCCTACGGCAGCTCTCGAAGTTCTTTTTGACGTTGCCCCACTACACATATATCTCAAACAAGAAGCACTGTCTTGCACTTACCGTCTACGGGTACTCGGTCTACTAGAGGAAACTCCTGTGTGTTGATGTACACACACCTCGTTGTTTCCACTTTAGGGGAATTGGGACAAAATTGTTAAAATTGTTCTTCCTCCAAGTGATCTTATAATTGCTTGTAATTTCCCATATAGGACATTTTCCACGAAATTCCCTTCCCGGGATCAGTGGACATCTGGATATCTGGAGAGAAGTATTTCAGACGGCATCGTATGCTACACTGATGGCCCCCTTCTCGAAGGTCGAGCAGGTGCTGGTGTTTATTCTCGTGAACTAAGGCTGTATAAGTCTTACTCACCTGGTAGACACTGCACCGTTTTTCAGGCCGAAATCTTTGCTCTTATGTGCGGAGTGCAATCAGCACTTCAGCAGCACGTAATGGGCAAAGTAATATACTTCTGTTCAGATAGCCAGGCTGCTATTAAAGCACTTGCTTCGGCCAACACCAGGTCGAAGATAGTTATCGCTTGTCGAACTCAAATCGAGGAGCTGAATTCAGCAAACGCTGTTCACCTTGTATGGGTACCTAGCCATTCTTCCATCGCTGGAAATGAATTGGCTGATGAGTTAGCTCGCACTGGAGCATCACATGACTTCATTGACCCTGAGCCAGCTAATCCGATATCGAAGTGTTGGGTAAAGCTTCAGATTGACACCCGGGTTGCCTCTCAACACAGACAATACTGGAATAGTTTGGAGTCATGTCGTCAAACCAAATTGTATTGTACTGAGCCAAGGGTGGCGAAGTATCCAAATCTGACAAAGCAGTCAAAGCATTGATTGGCCACTGCCGACTCAGCTATCACATGGCGAATATTCAGCAAGCTGATTCATTTGCCTGTGATAGCTGTGAATCCGATTATGGAACTTCGTATCATTTTATATGTAACTGTTCAGTTTTTGCGCAACTGCGTTTCCGAGTACTCGGAAAACACTTATTAAGTGAAACTGACTTCAGAGACCTGAATATTCAGGATATTCTGTTGTTCTTAACCCGATGTGGTAAAGAGCTGTAGGCTCTCTTTCGCTTTATGCGTTATGACAGTGCCCTTTTCAGGGCGCTGTTTGAACCCTTTGTGGTACGCTTATGCGTTAGTATCCTCTTCCAGGGTACTTTTCCTATTTCCCTACCTGTCCCTATCCCCTGCCAAATCCTTTTTCCTTCCTTTTCCCTCAGGTAGATGATGAAATAGGCTTTTATTCTGGGGATGGCACAAATGTCCCAAATGGAGGATAACGTGCCTCTGGACCCGGCCTTCTGATACTTGATACCACGGTATGACTCGCAACCATAGGTTATCCTTGCGCTGATGGTGATCTACAATAGGGTCTGGGACCATTTGGGCAGGAGCACCTATTTTGGGCACTTGCTGCTGTAACTCAGTCAATTTTGAACCGATTGGCTTGATTTTTGAGACACGATCAGCTAGGCACAGTAGCTAGTCATGTTTCAAAATTCAAGTCAATCGGTTTGAAATTGACTGAGTTATAGCAGCAAGTGCCCAAAATAGGTGCTCCTGCCCAAATGGTCCCAGACCCTACTTCCATTTCACGCGCCATTCGTACATTTCTTCTTTTTGCTGGTTATCGTTATAAAACAATGAAATGTATGGGGACGAACCAGCCTCGGGCTGAATTTCCCCATAATAAAAAGTCAATAATAATGAAATGTATGTATCGTTTTTATCACATTTTTTATTCACCTAATACTGAGATGCACACCTACTGAATTATAATTACAGAATGCAGAAGTCTTCGTTTCATCAAAATCGCTCTTTAAAATCCTCTGCCTTCTCGCGTATGCCCCCGAAACAGTTGAAAGTACTTCATCTTCATGTGTCCTGATGCACAGTATTCATATGCCGATTCAGGAAACCGCTGTAAATTATAAAACGGTGTTATGCGAGAATGATTAAAATCGAACATTAATTATTCATACTTTGTACTAAAATTGGACCCACAAACACTGCAAACGAATAACTTGGGCCCGTGCACTCGTTTCTTATGCTCATTCATGGCATATTTCAGCTTGAATGTCTTTTGACAAATGTCGCACGTGAATGGTCTGTTCTTATCACTTGTGTGTTTGGTTGTAAAGTGTCTGTACAAATCGTGACTATAAGGGGAACAAAAAACTTAAGTTTTAGTTAGTGTTTGACAAATTCGAATAAATTGTTTACCTATTTACAAATGGGTGCGAACATACGGTGCAAACAAATTTCTTTTCTTTATGCCTTCTAGCTCGATGGTTGTACAGCTGTGATCTTATTGGGTAAGAAGCAGGACAGTCGCTGCACTGATATTTTAATTTTGGAACATATTCACCGTTGGCTTTTTTAATGTCCTGTATTTTTCTAACATGTCCTATGGTTCGCATATGTGATTCATAATGACTCCTGAAATACATACAAGATTGAAATGCGGATGAAAGCTTGGATATGTACGACAGCTACTTACCGATAGAAAGTTTTAATCCCACAAGGAACGCATTCATATTTTTGGGATCTATGTGCAACTCTCTCATGGCTTTCCAGTCGTTTCACGGAACTGAATATCTTATGGCATATTTTGCACTCAATTGGCTGATTTGTTTCAGCATTGTCTTCTATTTCATCTGCTGTTGCTTGCTCTAAATTGAAAAACATTCCGTTGGTATGTTCTGGAGATGTTGTCCCTTCCATGTTGGTATGGGTTCCAATGTTCATGTCTGCTATGTCGACAAATTCATCAGCCACCACATTTTGAATCGTTTCTAGAAGTAGTTGATCTTGTCTGCTTCCTAGAGAGGGCTCAATAACAGCTTTTTCCTTGGAAGTATCGACATTTTCAGTGCGAATTTCGGACTTCAGTGCACTTTGTACTTCATGGCAGCGTTCTCGGAACTGATGGAATTCCATCAGTTGTATTCGGCAGATGGAACAAACAGCCTGGCTCAAATGGTCTTCTGAGGATATCTGGAAACACAACAATATTAAACTATAATGATAACAACGTTTAAAAACTCGTGATTTTAGTTCGGTTTTCAACCTCTATCGCAAGATAATCCGAAATCCATTGCTGCAAGCCCTCTTCGTCAAATACACTCTCGACAGATTCTTCGCTCAAGCAAAGGCGGCATGTTTGAAACAAACTCGTAACATCCTCTATGTGGTAGCTAGCGGTGGTTCCGACACCACCTTCCGGTTCGATTTTAATGATCATTGACATCGTCCTAATTCAGCTTAATTACTATTTATCAAGATAAATTTAGATGGATTAAATCGCGCGAAGACCGAACACGAATCAGTTTCACTCACAAGCCTCACAAGGAATCATAATTTGTTTATGTTTACAATTCAGGATCGACTCGATCAATTTGACAGCTTTTAAATCGAGCAAACTGACAACCGCGAGCAGGGATGCCAGATGTTTTTGGGTATATATATATTTTTTTTTTGTTTAGTGTGCCTTGCAAGATAAATCCGCAAAACGCGTTAGTCTTCTTCTTTTCCATCAAATTGCAAAAATATGACCGCACCACTATGAGCGACCTGATGGTCAGAAAATCTGCATGCGGCGCTTATATCAAATCCACATGAGGCTGCGGCGATATAGCCGCGAGGAGCTGCACGCGATACAGACGCAATGTGGAAATGGAAAAGATGCAGCCGCACCCCCCTGCAGCATCACTAAATAACATCCCGATTATTAAACACAAAGCCGACGAGGTGATGCGTATGCCTATATTGAATCAATGTCGCGATAAATATTTATTATTAAATACGATTTCTGGCCACCTGAGTTGCCATTGTGTTAACTTTTGTTTTGGTATGAACGGCCTGAAGGCTGCTGCGATGCTGCTGGGTGGGTGACAGTATCTGTTCGATTTTGACATTGCGTCTGTATCGCGGGAATCTCCTCGCGGGTATATCGCCGCCGCCCAATGTGGATTTATTATGAGCGCCGCAATATCGTGGATTTCCTCTTGGAGTTCTCCCAGAATTCCTTCTGGGATGCTTGAATCTCTCCAAGATTTCCCTGAGAATTTTGCTGGAACTTCCTTCAGGAGTTCCACGGGAATATTTTTAAGAGTTTTACAAAATTCATAGTTTCCAGCGTAATTCTCCAGATATTCTCCGTGAATTAGGACAGATCGGTGAAGTACTAGATTTGTAGTAATGAGCAGAATTTTAGTATGGTGAGAAGGTCAATTCTCCGTTTCTGCGAAGAAATGGTGCAAAAAGCGTGGGTATTATGATTCCTTGCCTAATTTGATGCTGTTTGAGCAAAACTTTGGGCAACAGTGTTGTTGTTAGTTTCATTTCTTGCAACATAAACAACATAGTTGTCCAAAGTTTTGCTCAAACAGCATCAAATTAGGCAAGGAATCATAATACCCACGCTTTTTGCACAATTTAATTGCAGAAACGGAGAACTGACCTTCTCACCATACTAAAATTCAGCTCATTACTACAAATCTAGTACTACACCGAACGTGCCCCATTCCTCCAGGAGATCCCCAGAAGTTTCTTATTAATTTTTCCAGATATTCGTGGGGAATAGGCTCCTAAAGCCCTATCGGGATTCTTGTTTTAAACCACAATATATGGTTCCAGAGTACATATTTACTCATTTTTTGACGTTTTTATTAACCGTAGTTGAAAATATATAATTTTTATTTGTTTAGCCTTTTGTCTCGTCCCTAGCTTATAACACATACTTTGAGTGATTTTTTTTCACCGTGTATGTCAGATAGGAACATTTTTGAAATCCCAGTGCGAAAAATGTCGAGCTCAGTCACACAAGGTTGACCTCAAATGTCAAAGTAGAACTCGGCACCAACATTTCAAAAGGGCGTAACTGCATTTTGAAACAAACCCCTCTTTCACATCTGTAGATCGTATTTCAATGCCGCCATGCAAATCACCGCCGGTATAGAAAAGAAGAGCAATTTCTCTGTCTAGTAATGTTTGTGAATTTCGTGGGAAACTTAAAATATGACCCACAGATGTGAAAGAGTGGTTTGTTTCAAAATGCAGTTACGCCCTTTTGAAATGTTGGTGCCGAACTATTTACCGTTTAACTTATTTCAAATTTTCTCATTATTCCTTTGTTTTTCAAGTTCGAGTGAAGTACAATTCCAATTAGAACACCATGCTTGATCGTATTATTCAATATAATCGAGATTTCGTCTTTAATTTTAGGACCCTATTCTTACAACAGTTCACCAGGAATTCCTCAAGAAGTAGCTCAGGAATACTTTCTAAAGGTCCTCGTAAATATCAGTCGGAATTTTACAGCAATTTCTCTTTGAGTTCCTCGGGAACTTCAATAGGAGTTCCCCAGGAATACCTCTAAGAGATGCACGGGAATTTCTTAAGGAGTTTCCCGGGGATTCCTCGCAAAGCTCTCTGGAGATTTTTCCAGAAGTTCTCCATGAATTTTCCAGGAGTTCCTCAGGAATTTTTACCAGGTGTTCACAGGGGATCCCCAGAAATTCCCAGAAATCCTAGTTGTTCCTCCGGGAGTTACCTGGGGATTCCTCCAGAAGTTTTTTGGGGATTCCTCCAGGAGTTCCCTGGGGATTCCTCCAGGAGTTCCCTGGGCATTCCTCCAGGAGTTCCCTGGGGATTCCTCCAGGAGTTCCCTGGGGATTCCTCCAGGAGTTCCCTGGGGATTCCTCCAGGAGTTCCCTGGGGATTCCTCCAGGAGTTCCCTGGGGATTCCTCCAGGAGTTCCCTGGGGATTCCTCCAGGAGTTCCCTGGGGATTCCTTCAGGAGTTCCCTGGGGATTCCTCCTGGAGTTCCCTGGGGATTCCTCCTGAAGTTCCCTGGGGATTCCTCCAGGAGTTCCCTGGGGATTCCTCCAGGAGTTCCCTGGGGATTCCTCCAGGAGTTCCCTGGGGATTCCTCCAGGAGTTCCCTGGGGATTCCTCCAGGAGTTCCCTGGGGATTCCTCCAGGAGTTCCCTGGGGATTCCTCCAGGAGTTCCCTGGGGATTCCTCCAGGAGTTCCCTGGGGATTCCTCCAGGAGTTCCCTGGGGATTCCTCCAGGAGTTCCCTGGGGATTCCTCCAGGAGTTCCCTGGGGATTCCTCCAGGAGTTCCCTGGGGATTCCTCCAGGAGTTCCCTGGGGATTCCTCCAGGAGTTCCCTGGGGATTCCTCCAGGAGTTCCCTGGGGATTCCTCCAGGAGTTCCCTGGGGATTCCTCCAGGAGTTCCCTGGGGATTCCTCCAGGAGTTCCCTGGGGATTCCTCCAGGAGTTCCCTGGGGATTCCTCCAGGAGTTCCCTGGGGATTCCTCCAGGAGTTCCCTGGGGATTCCTCCAGGAGTTCCCTGGGGATTCCTCCAGGAGTTCCCTGGGGATTCCTCCAGGAGTTCCCTGGGGATTCCTCCAGGAGTTCCCTGGGGATTCCTCCAGGAGTTCCCTGGGGATTCCTCCAGGAGTTCCCTGGGGATTCCTCCAGGAGTTCCCTGGGGATTCCTCCAGGAGTTCCCTGGGGATTCCTCCAGGAGTTCCCTGGGGATTCCTCCAGGAGTTCCCTGGGGATTCCTCCAGGAGTTCCCTGGGAATTCCTCAAGAAGTTCCCTGGGGATTCCTCCAGGAGTTCTCTCAGGATTCCTCCAGAAGTTCTTTGGGGATTCCTCTAGAAGTCCTTTGGGGATTCCTCCAGGAGTTCCCTGGGGATTCCTCGCAAAGCTCTCTGGGGTTTTTTCCAGAAGTCCTCCATGGATTTTTCAGGAGTTCCTCAGGAATTTTTACCAGGTGTTAACAGGGAATCCCCAGAAATTCCGAAAGTTCCTAGTAGTTCCTCCAGGAGTTCCCTGGGGATTCCTCCAGGAGTTCCCTGGGGATTCCTCCAGGAGTTCCCTGGGGATTTCTCCAGGAGTTCCCTGGGGATTTCTCCAGGAGTTCCCTGGGGATTCCTCCAGGAGTTCCCTGGGGATCCTCCAGGAGTTTCCTGGGGATTCCTCCAGGAGCTCCCTGGGAATTCTTCCAGGAGTTCCCTGACAATTCCTCCAGGGGTTCCCTGGGGATTCCTCCAGGAGTTCCCTGGGGATTCCTCCAGGAGTTCTCTGGGGATTCCTCCAGGAAATCCCTGGGGATTCCTTCAGGAGTTTCCTGGGGATTCCTCCAGGAGTTCCAAGGGGATTCCTCCAGGAATTCCAAGGGGTTTCCTCCAGGAATTCCCTGGGGATTCCTCCAGGAGTTCCCTGGGGATTCCTCCAGGAGTTCCCTGAGGATTCCTCCAGGAGTTCCCTGGGGATTCCTCCAGGAGTTCCCTGGGGATTCCTCCAGGAGTTCCCTGGGGATTTCTCCAGGAGTTCCCTGGGGATTTCTCCAGGAGTTCCCTGGGGATTCCTCCAGGAGTTCCCTGGGGATCCTCCAGGAGTTTCCTGGGGATTCCTCCAGGAGTTCCCTGGGAATTCCTCCAGGAGTTCCCTGGGAATTCCTCCAGGAGTTCCCTGACAATTCCTCTAGGGGTTCCCTGGGGATTCCTCCAGGAGTTCCCTGGGGATTCCTCCAGGAGTTCTCTGGGGATTCCTCCAGGAAATCCCTGGGGATTCCTTCAGGAGTTTCCTGGGGATTCCTCCAGGAGTTCCAAGGGGATTCCTCCAGGAATTCCAAGGGGATTCCTCCAGGAGTTCCCTGGGGATTCCTCCAGGAGTTCCCTGGGGATTCCTCCAGGAGTTCCCTGGGGATTCCTCCAGGAGTTCCCTGGGGATTCCTCCAGTACTTCCCTGGAGATTCCTCCAGGAGTTCCCAGTGAATTCCTGCCGGAGTTCCTAGGGAATTCCTCAAGCAAATCCTATGGAATTTATCCTGTACTTCCTCGGCAATAATTTTACCATGAGTTCCCCGGAAATACCTCCAGAAGTTTTTCAGCAATTCCTGTAGAAGTTTTATAGGAATTCCTCCAGAAGTTCTTCGGGAGTTTTTCCAGAAGTTCATCGGGAATTCCTCCTGAAGTAACCTGAAAATTCTTCCAGAAGTTCATCAAGAATTTCTCCAAGAGTTCCCTGGGAAATCCTCCAGAATGTCTTTATGTATTCCTCTAGGAGTTCCTCGGGAAATCTTCCAGTAGTTCCCGGGGAATTCCTCAAGAAGTTTTCGGGGAATTTTTCTAGAAGTAACTCGAGATTTCCTCCAGGAAATTGCTGCTGCAGTTTCTCGAGAGTTCCTCCAGGAGTTCCTCGAAAAATTCTCCAGGAGTTCTTCGAAAATTCTTCCCGGTGTTATTCTGGAATTTCTTTAGGAGTTCCTGGATAATTCCTCCTACTCCTTGGAGCAATTATCCAGGAACACATGAAGAAATTCCTGAATAACACCGGGAAGAATTTTCGATTCGATTCATTAATATCTCCAGAAATTTTACGGGAACTCTTCCAGGAGTTCATAGGGATTTTTTCCAGGAGTTCTTCGGAAATTTATCCAGGAGTTCCTCAGGAATTCATCCTAAATATCTGCGGGAGTTCCACGAGAATTCTTACCGGAGTTCTTCAAGAATTCCATCAGGAGATTTACGCAAATTCCTCCAGGAGTACATGAGAAATATCTCCAGAAATTTAGCGGGAACTCCTCCAAAAGTTCCTCGGGAATTTTTCCAGGAGTTCTTCAGAAATTCTTCCAAGTGTTCCTTGGGAATTTCTCTAGGAGATTCTTGATAATTCCTCCAGGAGTGCCTCGGAGATTCTTCCGGGAGTTTCTTAGGAATTCCTCCAAGAGTTCCTCGGAAATTCCTTCAGCTGTTCTTCGGCATTTCTTCCTGGAGTTCTTCGAAAATTCCTCCAGTAGCTGATCGGAATTTCCTGCAGGAGTTTCTCGAGAATTGCTCCAGGAGTTCCTCGGGAATTTCTCCAGTAGTTCCTCAGAAATTTCTTCAGAAGTTCCTCGGGAATTCTTCCAGAAGTTTCTAGGGAATTCTTCCAGGAGTTCCTCTGGATTTCCCTCAGGAGTTCCTCGGAAATTTATCCTGGATTTTTCCGGGAATATCTCCAGGAGTTCTTCGAGAATTCTTCCAGGAATTCCTCGGAAATTCATCCTAAATTTCTCCAGGAGGACGTCGAGAATATCTCTTGGAGCTTTTACATAATAACTCCAGGAGTTCCTCGAGAATTCCTCTAGGGGTTACTCGGAAATTCTACCTAGGAATTCCTGCAGGAGTTCCTCGGGAATTCCTCCAGGAGTTACTGGAAAATTTCTCCTTGAGTTCCTCGTTTTCCTCTAGGTTAAAGAGACGAACCAGCCAAGGGCTGAAAGTCTCTATAATAATGATAAATCAATCAATCAATTTCCTCTAGGAGATTATCAGTAAGTTCTCTAGAATTTTTCTAGGAGTTGCTCGAAAAATTTACCAGGAGTTCCTTGGAATTTCTTCCAAGAGTTCCACGGGAATTTCTCCGGGAGTTTCTCGGGAATTCCTCCATAAGTTCCTCAGGAATTCATCCAGGAGTTATTTGCGAATTACTCCAGGAGATCTTATAAAATTTCTCCAGTAGCTCTTCATCTATTCCTCCAGGACTTCCTCCAAGAGATTTTCGATAATTCCTCCAGGAGTTCCCCAGGAATTCCTCCAAGAGTTCTTTGAGAATTTTTCCAGGAGTTTGTCGAAAATTTCTCCAGGAGTTCCTCGATAATTCTACCATAAGTATCTCAGGAATTCTTCCAGAAGTTCCTCGGGAGTTCTTCCAGAAGTTCCGCGGGAATTTTTCCAAAAGTTCCTCGAGAATTCTTTCAGAAGTTCCTCGGGAATTCTTCCAGAAGTTCCTCGGGAATTCTTCCAGAAGTTCCTCGGGAATTCTTCCAGAAGTTCCTCGGGAATTCTTCCTGAAGTCCCTCGGGAATTCTTCCAGAAATTCCTCGGGAATTCTTCCAGAAGTTATCGATGTCATTCTATCCACGAAGGTTAAAACTGTTTTGTTAATTTAACCATCAAAACAAAGGTATAATGGTATCCAATAAAATCACGTTATACTCAGAAAAAAGAGTTCTTTCGATTAGGCTAAAGAAAAAAGGAATATTTCATTCAATAAATAACTCAATTATTGTAGGTGCCCTCCTGAAGGATTTCCCGAGGAACTCCTGGAGGATTTCCCGAGCAACTCCTGGAGGATTTCCCGAGGAACTCCTGGAGGATTTCCCGGGGAACTCCTGGAGGATTTCCCGGGGAACTCCTGGAGGATTTCCCGGGGAACTCCTGGAGGATTTCCCGGGGAACTCCTGGAGGATTTCCCGGGGAACTCCTGGAGGATTTCCCGACAAACTCCTGGAGGATTACCCGGGGAACTCCTGGAGGATTTCCCGGGGAACTCCTGGAGGATTTCCCGGGGAACTCCTGGAGGATTTCCCGGGGAACTCCTGGAGGATTTCCCGGGGAACTCCTGGAGGATTTCCCGGGGAACTCCTGGAGGATTTCCCGGGGAACTCCTGGAGGATTTCCCGGGGAACTCCTGGAGGATTTCCCGGGGAACTCCTGGAGGATTTCCCGGGGAACTCCTGGAGGATTTCCCGGGGAACTCCTGGAGGATTTCCCGGGGAACTCCTGGAGGATTTCCCGGGGAACTCCTGGAGGATTTCCCGGGGAACTCCTGGAGGATTTCCCGGGGAACTCCTGGAGGATTTCCCGGGGAACTCCTGGAGGATTTCCCGGGGAACTCCTGGAGGATTTCCCGGGGAACTCCTGGAGGATTTCCCGAGGAACTCCTGGAGGATTTCCCGGGGAACTCCTGGAGGATTTCCCGGGGAACTCCTGGAGGATTTCCCGGGGAACTCCTGGAGGATTTCCCGGGGAACTCCTGGAGGATTTCCCGGGGGAACTCCTGGAGGATTTCCCGGGGGAACTCCTGGAGGATTTCCCGGGGAACTCCTGGAGGATTTCCCGGGGAACTCCTGGAGGATTTCCCGGGGAACTCCTGGAGGATTTCCCGGGGAACTCCTGGAGGATTTCCCGGGGAACTCCTGGAGGATTTCCCGGGGAACTCCTGGAGGATTTCCCGGGGAACTCCTGGAGGATTTCCCGGGGAACTCCTGGAGGATTTCCCGGGGAACTCCTGGAGGATTTCCCGGGGAACTCCTGGAGGATTTCCCGGGGAACTCCTGGAGGATTTCCCGGGGAACTCCTGGAGGATTTCCCGGGGAACTCCTGGAGGATTTCCCGGGGAACTCCTGGAGGATTTCCCGGGGAACTCCTGGAGGATTTCCCGGGGAACTCCTGGAGGATTTCCCGGGGAACTCCTGGAGGATTTCCCGGGGAACTCCTGGAGGATTTCCCGGGGAACTCCTGGAGGATTTCCCGGGGAACTCCTGGAGGATTTCCCGGGGAACTCCTGGAGGATTTCCCGGGGAACTCCTGGAGGATTTCCCGGGGAACTCCTGGAGGATTTCCCGGGGAACTCCTGGAGGATTTTCCGGGGAACTCCTGGAGGATTTCCCGGGGAACTCCTGGAGGATTTCCCGGGGAACTCCTGGAGGATTTCCCGGGGAACTCCTGGAGGATTTCCCGGGGAACTCCTGGAGGATTTCCCGGGGAACTCCTGGAGGATTTCCCGGGGAACTCCTAGAGGATTTCCCGGGGAACTCCTAGAGGATTTCCCGGGGAACTCCTAGAGGATTTCCCGGGGAACTCCTAGAGGATTTCCCGGGGAACTCCTGGAGGATTTCCCGGGGAACTCCTGGAGGATTTCCCGGGGAACTCCTGGAGGATTTCCCGGGGAACTCCTGGAGGATTTCCCGGGGAACTCCTGGAGGATTTCCCGGGGAACTCCTGGAGGATTTCCCGGGGAACTCCTGGAGGATTTCCCGGGGAACTCCTGGAGGATTTCCCGGGGAACTCCTGGAGGATTTCCCGGGGAACTCCTGGAGGATTTCCCGGGGAACTCCTGGAGGATTTCCCGGGGAACTCCTGGAGGATTTCCCGGGGAACTCCTGGAGGATTTCCCGGGGAACTCCTGGAGGATTTCCCGGGGAACTCCTGGAGGATTTCCCGGGGAACTCCTGGAGGATTTCCCGGGGAACTCCTGGAGGATTTCCCGGGGAACTCCTGGAGGATTTCCCGGGGAACTCCTGGAGGATTTCCCGGGGAACTCCTGGAGGATTTCCCGGGGAACTCCTGGAGGATTTCCCGGGGAACTCCTGGAGGATTTCCCGGGGAACTCCTGGAGGATTTCCCGGGGAACTCCTGGAGGATTTCCCGGGGAACTCCTGGAGGATTTCCCGGGGAACTCCTGGAGGATTTCCCGGGGAACTCCTGGAGGATTTCCCGGGGAACTCCTGGAGGATTTCCCGGGGAACTCCTGGAGGATTTCCCGGGGAACTCCTGGAGGATTTCCCGGGGAACTCCTGGAGGATTTCCCGGGGAACTCCTGGAGGATTTCCCGGGGAACTCCTGGAGGATTTCCCGGGGAACTCCTGGAGGATTTCCCGGGGAACTCCTGGAGGATTTCCCGGGGAACTCCTGGAGGATTTCCCGGGGAACTCCTGGAGGATTTCCCGGGGAACTCCTGGAGGATTTCCCGGGGAACTCCTGGAGGATTTCCCGGGGAACTCCTGGAGGATTTCCCGGGGAACTCCTGGAGGATTTCCCGGGGAACTCCTGGAGGATTTCCCGGGGAACTCCTGGAGGATTTCCCGGGGAACTCCTGGAGGATTTCCCGGGGAACTCCTGGAGGATTTCCCGGGGAACTCCTGGAGGATTTCCCGGGGAACTCCTGGAGGATTTCCCGGGGAACTCCTGGAGGATTTCCCGGGGAACTCCTGGAGGATTTCCCGGGGAACTCCTGGAGGATTTCCCGGGGAACTCCTGGAGGATTTCCCGGGGAACTCCTGGAGGATTTCCCGGGGAACTCCTGGAGGATTTCCCGGGGAACTCCTGGAGGATTTCCCGGGGAACTCCTGGAGGATTTCCCGGGGAACTCCTGGAGGATTTCCCGGGGAACTCCTGGAGGATTTCCCGGGGAACTCCTGGAGGATTTCCCGGGGAACTCCTGGAGGATTTCCCGGGGAACTCCTGGAGGATTCCCCGGGGAACTCCTGGAGGATTCCCCGGGGAACTCCTGGAGGATTTCCCGGGGAACTCCTGGAGGATTTCCCGGGGAACTCCTGGAGGATTTCCCGGGGAACTCCTGGAGGATTTCCCGGGGAACTCCTGGAGGATTTCCCGGGGAACTCCTGGAGGATTTCCCGGGGAACTCCTGGAGGATTTCCCGGGGAACTCCTGGAGGATTTCCCGGGGAACTCCTGGAGGATTTCCCGAGGAACTCCTGGAGGATTTCCCGAGGAACTCCTGGAGGATTTCCCGAGGAACTCCTGGAGGATTTCCCGAGGAACTCCTGGAGGATTTCCCGAGGAACTTCTGGAGGATTTCCCGAAGGAACTCCTGGAGGATTTCCCGAGGAACTCCTGGAGGGTTTCCCGAGGAACTCCTGGAGGGTTTCCCGAGGAACTCCTGGAGGATTTTCCGAGGAACTTCTGCAGGATTTCCCGAGGAACTTCTGCAGGATTTCCCGGGGAACTCGTGGAGGATTTCCCGGGGAACTCGTGGAGGATTTCCCGGGGAACTCGTGGAGGATTTCCCGGGGAGCTCGTGGAGGATTTCCCGGGGAGCTCGTGGAGGATTTCCCGGGGAACTCGTGGAGGATTTCCCGGGGAGCTCGTGGAGGATTTCCCGGGGAACTCGTGGAGGATTTCCCGGGGAACTCGTGGAGGATTTCCCGGGGAACTCGTGGAGGATTTTGTAACCGTGTGTTACATAATTAGAAGATTTTTAATATGTGCTATTTTGTTTGGATACTGTCACGTCTCTTAGGTTAGTAGGTGTTGGGTTAGTAGGGTTAATTAAAATAAAATTGTATGTTTGTTAGTAGGGTTAGTGATTCTTAAATTCAAATGTGTGAAACCTTACAATGGTACGAAGTGGGTACAAGAGACATGTTGAGTCAGTGGGTACAACAACACACATCCTAGCGGGCGTAGAGAGATACAAAAGGGGTGGTGACAATACGCGTCTCAATAAAGAGGAATTGTAAGGATTGAGGCGCTAAGAAAATCCGCCATCCCTCAGAAAGTATCTGGCGTTCGTGTGCTTCGGATCGATAATTAAAAGTTAAAAAGTGTCCTAGTATAGTATAAGTGAGTGGTAAAAACGATTTGGGAGAAAATACGAAGTTGATTCAGGTATGCTTCTACTAATGTAGTGGTCTTAAAACTAACTTAAACCTACGTTAAAGCTAGTGACTAGATCTTGTAGTACGGTTTGTAAAAATTACTCCCAATTGCCCTCACAGGACCTTTTGTGGTACCTTACGGTACACCACCACCATTTTGAACGCCAACGTAGAGTTGGCCAAGCACACGGGTCGGCCTAGTGGTCCCTTGTTGGCCACTACGCCTAACACGTAAAAGACCACAATACGCTCTGCAGTTGCGAAGTCACTATCCGCATTAGAGCTGTTCCTCGGGCCCTAAGGTGCCCTAACCGTTAAGGAGGACCCCTCTCGGCAGAGTCTCTCCGGCCTTGTCCTGGGCTCTGTCGATATCCGTCAAGGAGGGAAGACGCCAGCGAGACACGTAGATCGCACCATTCCGTCAAGCCGATCTACTACCGATCCAATAGCCATTTTCCGACCACTACTACACCACCCCAAGCCGTAAATCCGTTGGCGGACAGGCCGTCCAGCCGCAGCAGCATCGGCGAGCGCTCGTCCATCGGCATCGAGTCTACGCAGCGCTCCACTACAGCAGCAGTACCGGTACGTCCCCAAAACCCCATATTCAATAAAACTACCCACTCTACCCCATAAAGTACAATAGTCCTTTGATAAATTACACCCACACCATTCAAGACAATAGATTTTTCAATAAACACCAATAGTTTCCATTCAAATTTTGCATAGTTTTCCCCTAACCCAAGAAAGGTGACAGTGTCTGCACGTTGGTCGCGGAGCCCCTCCGATTGCCCAGTAGTAAGCCGGCCTTGAGACCCAGTTCTAAGGGTCCCTTGCTACTGCAGTTTTACCGCGAGTTTTGCCCGGGAACTCGTGGAGGATTTCCCGGGGATCTCGTGGAGGATTTCCCGGGGAACTCGTGGAGGATTTCCCAGGGAACTCGTGGAGGATTTCCCAGGGAACTCGTGGAGGATTTCCCAGGGAACTCGTGGAGGATTTCCCAGGGAACTCGTAGAGGATTTCCCAGGGAACTCGTGGAGGATTTCCCAGGGAACTCGTGGAGGATTTCCCAGGGAACTCGTGGAGGATTTCCCAGGGAACTCGTGGAGGATTTCCCAGGGAACTCGTGGAGGATTTCCCAGGGAACTCGTGGAGGATTTCCCAGGGAACTCGTGGAGGATTTCCCAGGGAACTCGTGGAGGATTTCCCAGGGAACTCGTGGAGGATTTCCCAGGGAACTCGTGGAGGATTTCCCAGGGAACTCGTGGAGGATTTCCCAGGGAACTCGTGGAGGATTTCCCGATCTTGGTGGAATCTCTAGAAGAATTCTGGGAGGGATCCCTGGAGAAATTTCTGAACAAATTCCTGGAGAAATTTCCAGAAGAATTTTTAGAGGAATTTTTGGAGGAATACCCAAAGGAGTATCTGGAGGAATTCCAGAGAAATCAATGGAGGTTAATAACTGAGGGAATGCCTGGTGGAATTTCTGGTGGAATTCCTGGAGGAAATCCCGGAAGAATCCCTGGGAAATTCCTGGTGGAATTCCTGAAGAAAATCCTGAAATTATTTCTGAAGCAATCCCTGGAGAAATTCCTGGAAGAACTGCTGTAGGACTTTCCGAAGGAACTCTGCGATCAATTCCTGGAGAAACCCTTGGAGGAATTCCTGAAGAAATACCTGGAGTAATTTCTGGAGGAATTCTTGGTGGAATTCCTGGAGGTGTCTTAGGAGAAATGCCTGGATGAAATCCTAGAGGAATGCCACGAGGAACTCCTGGTGGTACTTCAGGAAGAACTTGTAGAGAATCTCCTGAAAGAATAGCTGGAATAATTTCTGGATAAATTCGGGGAGGAATTTCCGAAGTAATTCCTGGAGGAATTTCCGAAGGAATTCCTGGAGGAATTTCCGAAAGAATTCCTGGAGGTTTTTCCGAAGGAATTCCTGGAGGAACTTCCGAAGGAATTCCTGGAGGAATTCTCGAAGGAATTCCCAAAGGAATTCCTAGTGGAATTCTTGAAAGTATTCCTGGAGGGATCCCTGAATGGAATCCTGGAGGAACCCCTGTAGAAATTCCTGAAGACATGCCTGTAGGAGACATGCCTAGAGAAACTCCTTGAGAAATCTCTAGAGGAACTCCTGTAGGACTCTCTGCATAAATTCCATGAGGAATCACTAGAGAAAATCCCTTAATGAAGATTTCCTTGAAGAATCACTGGAGCACTTTCAGGAGGTTTTCGGAAGGAATCTCTAGAGGAATTCCTGAACGAATCCCTGTATGAATTAGAGAAATTCCTGGAAGAATTCCGGGAGAAATTTCTGAAGGAATCTCTTGAGGAATTCTTGGAGAAATCCTAGGAAGGATTCCTGAAGAAATCCAAGGAGAAATTTCTGAGGGAATTCCAAGACCAGTTTCTGAAGAAATCCCTGGAGGAAGTATCACAGAAATCGCTGAAATTCCAGAGGAAATGTTAAATCTGATATTCCTGAAGAATTTCTAAAAGGAGTACATAGAGGAACTCTTGGATATATCCCTATAGCAGTTCTAGAAGGAATCTCAGAAGCAATCTTAAGAGGAATTTCTAAGGAAATCTCTAAATAGTACCTAGAGAAAGTTTTGGATTAATTCCTGGAACAGTTTTAGAAAGAATACCAGGAGGAATTCCTGAAGGCATCCAAGAAGAGTTCGTGGAGTCATTTTTAAAATAATCTTTGAAGTTGCTCCTGAAAGATTAACAGAAGGAATTCTCGAGTGAATCCCTGGAGGAATTTCTAAAGAAATCCCATGAGGGATCCCGGAAGCAATCCCATAAAGAATTGCTTTGGGAATCTCAGGAGAGCATTCTTAGCGAATTCCTGCAAGCATTTCATCCAGCAATATATACAGATGAAAAATCTTAAGAAATCCACGTCTGCAGCATTTTCTGGACAATGGACTCCTGAAGGATTTTTTGTACATTTTTTAGGCAATTCTCGGATAAATTTTCGAATAATCTCTAGTAAAATTTTCTTGAAGACTTTCCTGCAGAAATACTTCAGAAAATGGAGTTATTGGAGCAGTCTCTAGCGGAATTCTGAAAGGAATATTTGGAGAAATCCCTGAACAATTTTTTGAAGAAATACATGCAGAAATACATTAACCCTTTGGAGCCGGAGGGGTCATATATGACCCCAACATAGAAACGGCTGTATAAATTCTCCTATTCGATAAAACAGAATACTGTTGTTGGCAAAGTTGTTGCAAATTGAGTCTTGTATTAGGGAAAAATTGGAATATTTGTATTTGGGACTTCATAGATAACGCAGAACATCCTGAGCACCAGGAAATTTGGAAAAATGAAATAATTGACATACCAGTTGTACTAAAAGATGAACTTGGATGTGGGTTACGTTTGTACTGATTTAGCGTTTGTCAAGGATATCAAAAGGTGTTTTATACTCTGGGACGTTCTAGGTGTTCCACACTGTCCTATAGTGAAGTCGTTCAAACCTACAAGAATAATTTTATGTATTTTCGCCACAAACAACAGCATTGCATAACCTACTAGGATCCGTGAAGCTCTTGACATCTACAATGTAATTTATAGATACTATAGAGATTTTCCAGGTCAGCTAAACTACCCTTGGAGTTCAGAACTTCAGGTCTACACTCATAACAAAACTCATATCTGTTATACTGAATAACGTTAGTGTTACATAATCAACCGCAGTTATTGAAGCAATTTAAAGTCTACTAGCTTATTAAAAACCTTTAGGACATTCAGTGTCATTCAAACTGTTCTATAATGAAGTCCTTCAAATCTACAAGAATAACTTTATGTGTTTTCGCCATAAATAATAGCATTGCATAATATGCTGGGGTCCGTGAAGCTCTTGAAATCTCAAATGTCATTTAGAGACACTACAGGGATATTCCAGGTCAGCCAAACTACCTTGGAGTTCAGGATCTCAGGTCTACACTCGTAATGACAGCCATATCTGCTATACTGAGTAACGTTGCATATGTATCCGTGGTTCCTGGACCAATCCGGAGTCTACTTTTTTATTATAAACCTTTGGGACATTCAAGTTCATCTAAACTGTTCAATAAAGAAGTCCTTCAAATCTACAAAAAAAATTTGTGTTTTCACCATAAATAATCGCATTGAAGCTCTTGAAATGTCAAATGTCATTTAGATATACTATGGGAATGTTCCAGGTCAGCCAAACAATCTTTGAGTTCAGAACTTCAGGTCTACACTCGTAACATCAGCTATATATGACATACTGAGTAACGTTTCATAATCAATCAATTACTAATATATTATCCCTTCAGATAGATACTGAAGGATCGCTATACCCAGTTTTGCCGTGCCAGAAGCGTTTCTTTAAATGGTCCATGAAACCTTTATATTTTCTTCCAAATATGCAGGGTGTGTGATATATAATTAAACAAATGTTTGTTGTACCATGTGTAGTATGTAGAACCTAATAGTAGAGTAATTATAAAAATATGCGTAAAAAAAACAAATGACAAATGGATGATTTGGAATTGCTGGTTTATTCCAGTGCATTTACTAGCACTGATAGCCTACATAACAATTGGATTGACAGATGTGCTGAATAATAAATCGACAAAGCAGGCGAAGCCTCACTGCCTCAGGCTTGCTCGGCTTTGCCTTGATCGGTCTTCTTTTGGCGGATTTGGAGACGAACGGACGTGTCCGTGTCGCGCTCTGTGCTGGTGGAGGAGATTTAAAAATCAGATTCGGATCGAAGAAAGACTGTCTTCATTCGCGTACATTTGGCTTCCAGGCGGAAAGGATATTCACGACACGACACCATGATGTATTCGCGGAATACTCAACTTATTCCATCGAAACCGCTCTCTGAAGTCGTGTAGCCATCTCTCTTATCACATATGTCCTTTGGAGGAGAGTCAATATTTGATTAACATCACCCAACATGCCAAATGTTATGGTGTTCGTTTGATGCGATCGTGACTTTTCATATGTCGAGTCATGTTGTAGCTGTAAATAAAAAAAATCTGCTATGAAAATGAAAAATGAACAGCTACTTTTCATACTTTTTACTGGAACTGAATTCACAAACATCGCATTGATACATTTTTGGGCCGTGTACGTTTCTCTCATGTTCCACCAAGTGTTTTTTTGTCTTGAATGTCGTTTGACACATATCACATTCAAATGGCCTATCCTCCCCACTCAAGTGATCTGCTGCAATGTGCTTATACACAGCATGCCTGCAAGAAAAAGCAATCCGTTTTTTTTGTAACATTCTGGATAAATTTATATAATTGCTTACTTGGATACAAATAACTTTCGACACGTGGGGCAAGGAAATTTCCTTAGTTTGTCAATTGTACAGCTATGGATATGCAGTTGTTCTTTTCTTGAAAACGATTTATGGCATTTGTCACACTGGAACTCATTGTTTGAGACAGATTCCTTGGGAGCTTCAATGTCCTGCATTTTCTTGACATGTTTTTTCGTTTGCAAATGCAACTCCAAATGCTGTCTGAAATAGTTATGAATAGAATTATAATGTGGATTACAAATTCGGCTGACATTTCATGTATATCTACTTACGGACGAGAAAATGTTGCCCCACAGGGAACGCATTTAAATCTTCTTGGACCGTGTACAGATCTCATGTGGATGTTCAAATTATTCCTAAATCGAAATATTTTGTAGCATATTTTACACTCGAGTGACTGGTGATTTTTGGTACCGTCTTCTTTCTTAACTTCTGTAGCTTGAGTTGTGTTTGTATGCTCTTTGGCGTCTGGTAATGCTGCTGTTAGATCTATATTGCCATCAGTTCCAATTTTAATTTCTTCGATGTCCACCACTTCATCAGCCATCACATTTTGAATCGATTCTAGCAGTAGTCGAGCCTCTGATTCCTTTTCAGCCCGAATTTTGGAGTTCAGTGCGCTTTGTACTTCATGGCAGCGTTCTCGGAACTGATGAAATTCCATCAACTGTATTCGGCAGATGGAACAAACAGATTGGCTCATACGATCTCCTGAGAATATCTGAAAACACAACAATATCAAGGTAATGATAACGTTCACAAGCTGATGATTCAAGTTTGGTTTTGAACCTTTATCGAAAGATAATCCGTTATCCATTGTTGCAAACCCTCTTCGTTGTAAACGCTCTCGACCGATTCTTCGCTCAAGCAAAGTCTACATGTTTGAAACAAACTTTCGATATCCTCTGTATGATAGCTAGAGGTTTCTCGGATCTCACATTCAGGTTCGTCTTTAATGATCACTGACATCGTTATTCAGCTTACTATCGTATAATAAAACTTATAACAATAATCGATTAATCTTTAAGATGGATCAAATCGCAGGTTCACTCAAGGATCAAAATTTGTTTACATGCACCACTGTTTACATACAGTCACTATATATACAGTCTGGCGGATATAACTACTGGACCGGTGACAGTGTCCTGATGGAGAAGTGCTATACACACGCTCGTTGAAATCTACTCAAAAGTGAGTAGGATTCTACTCACTTTAGTATTTCATCGAAAATGTCAAAAACTGAGTGACATTATTTTTCCAAAGAGAGTAGATTTCTACTCAATTGCATTACACACTTAAATTAAATCACCGACCTCAGCAAACGGATTGCCGAGAATCCAACAGCCGAGAATCCGGTAACAGTTTTCACTGAATCTCGGTAAAAGTTTTACCGAGATGTCGTTAAAACTTTGCCGAGATCTCGGTAAACCAACTTTTTACCGAGATCTCGGTAAAGTTCACCGAGACTCGGTAATGGTTTACCGAAATCTCGGTAAAAATTTTACCGAGAATCAGTAAATAATTTACCGAGATATCAGCTGTTGAATTCTCGGTAAACCGTTTACCGAGATCAATTTCTGAATCTAAGTGTGTAGTTTGGGGATGAACTCACTTTTGAGTAGCATCATTCAAATTCATCTTCGGTAACGGTCAGCAGTTTGCCGTAAAGCTAAGTTTCGTGTTGCCAAGTAGAGCGCTCAAGTAAAATTCCCTCTTTTTCCGCAAGTAATTTTGACAACTGATCCAGTATGGGGAGAAACGTTACTTTTCCTTACGGAATAATAGCGCGGACAATTTTTCCGCAAGGAAAAGTGACAGCTCCATTTGATTTGCACGGGAGGCGTTATGAGTGTTACACTTTTATCCTTACTTGCCATCTGCGAACCGCTCAAGTAATTTTGAAGCGGAATCATTACTTGACCATTACTTGTCCTATCTTTTTGCACAGTACGTACGAAGTGGAAACTAGCCATAAAAATGAAATTTGCGGATAACTTTTTTTTTATGAATTTATCATTCTTTTAAGCGATAACTATTCCTGCATTACAAGGTAAGTAGTTTTCTTTAAATTTGATATTGTTTTGAAACATAATATTAAATATTCAAGGTTGTTAACCTTGAATAACCACTAAGCCGTAAAAATTGGCACCAAGCTGGTTCTATATTCATATGAAGAACAATGCCAACAGAGCTTTTCAGAACTACATCCTATAATAGATCTGCTAAAAAGCCACTTTTGGCGAAATATTCGGCTGATATACGGCCAGCTTCAATATGCGTACCGAGTCTCTGGTGAAAGAGCTGTCAAAAGTGGGTTAAGGAAAAAGAAAAAAAAAGTTATTTGTCTTCTTTATGTTTTGCTCCGGCCTTTCCATCGAAGTCTATTTTTTCTTCGATTTTTTCGGCCAGCTGATCCAGATTCGAACTGATAATCTTCGGGCTTGCTTTTTTCAAGTTTATTTCAGCACGTTTTCCATCTGCTCCATTGATGCAGCATGAGATCGGTTAGCTCAGCACCGTATTTGAGGAAAAGGAGGCAACAAGTTGGGACAGCATTGATGTTCCGAATCGAAATGTTTAGAATGATCCGCTGGTCGGATGTGGAATCGGGCACAAAGTGACCACATACGAAATGTATGAAATGATCGGGGAAATAGTTTTATGGATGGTGGTTCTGCGGGATATGCAGCTAGGGAAGTTTGGAAGGTTGACAAGGTTTCATAACAGGAGGAATCAAAATGCGACTCGTCGACTACTTTTGGTATTCATTTGTAGGTAAAAGCTCGGGTAAACCGATTACAGCTGCACAGGTAAATATCTGATGCATTCGTAATAGATGATCGAGGAAGCAGCTGTACATTAATTTGATGTTTAGTATAGTGGCGAGATGACGATAATCATCCAACACCCAATCTATCGCACAAAAGTTCCAATGATATTTCATTGTTCTCCGACGGTTCAGTTTTGTTTTGCTTCAAATCATCTCTGATTGATATAAACGTCATGTTCGCCAAGCCTTTTAACAGCACTGTCAGGCTTCTCATTCGGCTCACAGGCTCTGGATTTGCAAGCACTACAGTGTAGCGTAATAAACTAATATATGGCTTATTTTAGTGCTTACAATTTATAATGCCTGTGAGCATTTGAAAATCACATACAGAGCCTAATGACACGAAGAAGCTGTTGAATGACCTTTAGACCGCTTACGACAGTGCTTAGTGGTTACCTGGGGGATGTCGAACGACGGATCCAAGTTGACGGACAAGATGCCACTTATTTTTTCCTGCTAAAGGGTAGTACGCACCTGATAAGTACTGTGGAAAAAGATAGGCCAAGGAACGGTCAAGAAATGATTTCGCTGTTAAAATTTCTTGAGCGGTCCGCAGCTGGAAAGAAATGAAAATTGTGTAACGCTCGTAACGCCTGCCGGGCAAATCAAATGGAGCTGTCACTTTTCCTTGCGGAAAAGTATTCCGTTCAATTATTCCTCAAGGAAAAGTGACATTTCTTCCCATACTAATCAGATGTCAAAATTCCTCTGGTAATTAGGGGGATTTTTTCCGGAGTGCTTTTCTTAACAGGTGCGTACTAGACTTAAGTGATAATCATGGCAACAACAATTAAGTATAGAAAAGTACAATGAGCACCTTCCGTGTATAATTATATTTGTTGCTACACCTTATGTGTTGCTGACTTTGCTTTGGCGCACCTTAACCCGTTAACGCCCAAGGTGTCTCACAATTTAAATCTTCAAATAAATTTGTTATCAAAGGTCAAGTTCCAATAAAATAAGCATGATTTGATGAAAAAAATGAAAGTCTATGGTGTAGTTCCAGAAAAATTCATCATTGTAGGTCCTCAACATCTGATAATTTTCTTGAGTTCCACTTCAGCACAACTTCTACGCTATCGTTATATTCTGATCCGTATAGATAAAATGCAGCTCTAAACATGTGAGAGAGATGATAACCACTCCAAAAGAATAAAAAAGGACTTATAAATTTGGACAGAAATATAACCCGATAAACGCCCAAAAGTATGCAATGCATGGTTCTTGCAATTTCATGTAGTTTCGACTGCAGTGTTCAACATTTCTCATTTTTTTTAACAAATCAAATAAAGAGAGCTCACTATGCTGCACATAATCGCACAGTTGACAAAACCGCCACTGTAGTTTTCAACACACATTTGAAATTTTTATAATGAATAATGGAAGGTTTAAGATATTTTTTCACGTTGACATCTACCTAGTGATTAGATCTTGTGCTTTGTTGAATAAAATTGGTCACAATTATGCATATGTGATAGATATTAGCTTGTGAATGCTGACATCGCCAATGGTTGTTATGTCGACTGCATGGGCAGTATGTGTGGCATAAGCAAACGTTAAAATACTTTAGAAGTTAGATTTTACACAGATAATTATTTCTAATGAAGTAATTGAGTTTTTCCTTCAGTACCCCACAAACTCTCTTTACGTACTCACCATACGTAAACTTTTCAGATTTTTTTTTTATATTTAAAAAAGAAAATCGTGCTAAGTAATGTTCCATTTAATTTGTCTCCTTTGACAAATACGTATTTCGACCTCAACTATATGGTCGTCTTCGGTGTCTCGTATTTACAGGTATTCCACTAACACGCCCAGGTTCATCATCATTCCATGTTTTCCAACCAGATATACTCAGAAATCTCGGGAGGAATTGCTGTATAAATCCCGAGCGAGGATCCCGGCTCATAGAAAGAATTCCATTAGGATTCTCTGAATATGTTTCGACAGAACACTTTGAAAGTATACCAAAATGAATCTGTGAAGTAATTCCAGAAGAAATCTGTGAAAGAATTCTGGGTAAAATTTCTGAAAGAATCCTTTCAGGATTTTCTAAAGCAATTCTGGCAGAAATCCCTGAAGTTATTTCTGAAGGAATCCCGTAAAGAATACCTGATGTATTCCTTTGAGAGATTATGACAGGAATACCGACCAGAAGCTCAGCAGACATTCTTGCAAGAACCATAGAAGATGTCTCTATGATCTAGGGTTGCCTGAAAACAATATCGGAAGAAACATATATTTTTTCATTTTTTTTTCGGGAGGGATCCTTTAAGGAATAACAGCAGGAATCATGGAAGGCATTCCAGCACAAATCCCTGAAAGAATGCAGAAAAGAATAACTAACAGAATCCTTTCAGGATTTTCCAGAACAACGCCAGCAAAAATCCCTGAAGAGAACTCCGGAGCAATCCATACAGCAATCTCAGAAGCAATATCTGAAGGAATCTCGGGAATAAACCTGAGAAGATTCTCGAAAGGAATGCCTGAAGAAATCCTGGAAAGAATTCCTGAAGGTATCTAAAAATAGAACCTCAGTTCTTCTCTATTCTACCCTTCTCCCTACCGTCTACCCTAACCTTCTACTCCACTCCCTCTACTCTATCATTCACCCAAACCCTCTACCTGACCGTCTGCTCCACCTTTTATCCAACTCGCTACCCTACCATCTACCCTTTAGATACGCATATTGAATGGTATTATAGCTCAAACTACCATTCCGTGGCCACTAACTTGGGTATGGTCCACCATCTTGGGTTTCGAAATGGCGTCGGATATTCATTTTTGAGATCTACTCATGAAGCCCGATCGATAGATACCCACTCTTATTATGTGCCATCTTGGATATTCGTCGCCATCTTGGATTTCTAAACAGAGTCAAATATCGTTTTTTGACTTCTACTCATCATGCCCGATCGATAGATACCCATATTGCATAGTATTATAGATCAAACTACCATTCCGTGGCCGCCATCTTGGATATGGTCCGCCATCTTGGATATGGTCCGCCATCTTGGATTTCAAAATGGCGTAAAATATCGATTTTTTACTTCTACTCATCAAGCCCGATCGATAGATACCCATATTGCATAGGATCCGAAGCAGCATTGTCGTTAAAAAGCATATATTGTGGATTTTTGACCGCCATCTTGGAACCTAAGCCGCCATCTTGAATTTAAATATCCTTGCTACCACCTCCACATCCTAAGGAATGTGTGATTAACAATTCTGCCGAAGAAATGAACTGTAACTTATTAACCATTGTCAACATTTCAGGGAAATAACTTTTTTTTCGTATTGGAAATGATGCTCACAGATCGTGACAATGTGCATTCTTTGCAGCATCGTTTACGCCACCTAGTGAACCAGTCACATACTATATTGTCCACTATGAGCAAGGTATGGGTGTGGAGAACATCTTTTCTGAAGAAAGTATTTTAAAATTTTGCATAATTTTGAAGATATTCACATCCAAATGACTGTCCTATTTATAGGACGCTGGGCGTTCGGGGCATCTGTCCTATAAATAGGACGCTGGGCGGATATGGGTTAACAAAACGTCAAACGACGCGTCAGAGCATTTCCGTTTTCCCTTGTGCTTTTTTCATAACCGATTTTGTACTCGATCAGAGCGGACGCAATAAAGTGAACTCGTTGCAAAGTACCTCGCGTGTGTTGTAGTTTTTCTTTCGGCTGGTTTCCCTTTTTTCGCTATCGTCTCAAGTGTGCTTCCGTCCGGTGGAATTCCTCCCACATTAAGTAAGTTGTTTAAAATTGTGCCTTTCAACAAAAACTAATAAATATGCAAATGATTTTAGTTCCGGAACCTTCACCGTAGCCAGCATGAGGCCGACCAGCCCGAAAACCGAGAACCACTCCATACCATCCCCTTCATCCTAGATCATCACAATGGCATATGTCTTTGCAGATTTGGAATTAGTGTAACAAATCATTAATTGTAAAATTACTTCTAAATATATAAATAAACATGTTCTTTCATTATTTTGTATTTTTTTTATTAACTTTACGAATAAAACCTACCAAATTAAAATTATTGGAAATCTACTCACTTTTACAAATCGCAGTTTTAAAGTTACTCACTCTCTACTCACTTTTAGACAAATTCGCAAATTAAATACTCTAAAGAGAGTAGAGCCTGATTACTCTCTTTTGAGCTGTTCCACTTTCTACCAAAGTGAGTCGAATTCTACTCACTTTTGAGTAGATTTCAATGAGCGTGGCAGTTTGAAACTGTTGTTTGATTTGGGTGTTGGAAAATTGTACACTGAGCCAACTCTCCCGATCTTCGTTATCTGCAGGGGCGTCTCGTGACCCGTAAAGCTGACTGTGCACTTGAAAAGTTTTCACATGGGACTGTAGTATGAATGGAAAACAGCAGGAACCTGAACTCCGCTAGACAAGCGAATCCATCGACGATTTCGTCGAGAAAACTGCCTTGTTGTTTCAATTGATTAAACAGAGGGTTTTCTACCGCCATCAGTTTAAGCCTCTTTAGTCTTTGCTCGCTCATTGTAACTGAAGATAGGTTCTTATTCTTTTGAGATGGAAAAACTCCTTCTCTTAAGGCAGCATCCATTTATTACGTAACGCTAAAATCGACATTTCCAGACCCCCCCTCCCCCCTCCGTAACGCTTTTTTGTATGAAAACCCTAAAATTTTTGTATGGACCGTAACGCTAGGCCATACTCCCCCCCTCCCCCTAGAGCGTTACGTAATTTGTGGATGGCGCCTAATCGGAATTTGGGAAGCGAGAGTAGACATTGCCCACCAATTGTTAAGGAATTTTTCGGAATAACTTTTGAACTTCGAAGAATCCATTCAGAAGTGGATAACTGACACTGAAGAAGTGAAACACCAATTGCACAATTATGGGTCACTCTGTAACTCTGTAACTTAGACGATTCGAGATGCGGTACAAGCTTTTCCTCAATCGACCTCCTGGCAAACGAATTGCTGGAGTAGATTGTCTACGATATCGCGCTCCATTTTCCTTTGAATGTTGCTAGAAAATGAAACCGTACATCAGAAAAAACTCCTACAAGAGTTCCTCTGAAATTCTTTCATAAGAGTCCCGAGAATTTCTTCAGGAGTTGAGTTTCCCAAGAATTCTTCCAGGAATTTCTCTACAAGTTCCTCCAGGAGTTCCTCGGAGTACAGGAGTTCCACGGCAATTCCTCCAGGACTTCCTCGTTAATTCCTCCAGGTGATCTTCGGGAATTCCACAAGGAGCTCTTAGGAAATTCCTCCACAAGTTCTTCGGGAACTTATCTAGGGGTTCATCAGGGGTTCCCCGGCATTTTTTTCCAGAAGTTCCCCGGAAATTCCTCCAGGAATGCCTCGGGAATTCTTTCAGGAATTCCCCGGAAATTCCTACAGGAGTTTCTCGGGAATTCCTCTAGGACTTCATCGGGAATTCCTCTAGGAGATCGTCAGCAGTTTCTCGGAAATTCTTCTAGGAGTTTCGGGAATTCCTGCAGAAGAACCTCGGGAGTTACTCCAGAAGATTCTCGTAAATTCTTCCAGGAGTTCCACGAGAATTCCTTCAGATGATCATCGAAAAATCCCCCAGGTGTTTCTCAGAAAAATCCCTCAGGAGATCCATGGAAATCCTTAAGGGAATCTACGAGAATTTGTCCAAAAGATCCTCAACAATTCCTCTAAGACAGGCCTGCCCAACCTTTAACGATCGCGGGCCATATTTTACACTCCACACCTGTTGACGGGCCAGAATTGAAATTTTATAATCCATACGTTTTCTTGAAACTTTTCTTAGCATTTCTTGCCAAGGCTATGGCTAATTCCTATAAATCCAAATTCGTTCAAATTCTGGAATAATTTTGGAGTTGGTGAAGATATTGTAAAAAGTTGTCTTCATAAACGAAGATTCGTATTTTTTGTGTTGTCCCAGAACTTGCCGGAATTTTGAGATTATAGCCACATAAATAAAATCTCAAAAATACACAAGAATTGTTATTGAATCTTCTATGAATTTTAAGATTTTTTTTCCTTCCGCTGTTGGAGAAAATTAAGCCATTGCGCACAATAAACTGAAGTTTTGAACCGAATTTCTGAAAATGAGTAGAATTACTTTGAGGTTACGCTGACATGTTTGTTTTTAAATTGCAATGTGCAATGTCAGCCAGAATTCTGAAAATTTTGCAAACATTTCAAAGTTCATTGTGAAAATTTGAGGCCTCCCTTGGCCGAAATTCTTACAGAACTCAATATAACTGATTGAAAATCTTTGAAAATTTACCTAAAAATATATGTCAAACTTGTTTTGAAAATATAATTCATTGGAAAAAGAGAAACATTCAAAATAATTGCTCCACCGGCCAAAAGTCATAACTTTTCTTCATTCGTGCCGCGGGCCGCATGAAATGTCCTCGCGGGCCGGATGCGGCCCGCGGGCCGTACGTTGAGCAGCCCTGCTCTAGGAGTTTCTTTAGAATTCATTCACGGATCCTCAGGAATTCCTTCAAGAGATTCTCCGGTATTTCTACAGGAGATCCTCGGTACATTCCTTCCAGGAGTTCTTCGGGAATTCTTGCATGAGTTCCTCGGGAGTTCCTCCAGAAAATTCCTTCAGGAATTCCTTAAAAAGTTTCTCGGGAAAACCCAGGAGTTCCTTGGGAAATCCTCTTGGGATTCCTCGGTAATTTCCCGAGGAGTTACATGTTTCTCGGGAATCCCTCCACGAATTCAACGAGCAGTTTTTTCATAGTTTCTCGAGGTTCTTTTGCGGCAGTTCTTCGGGAATTCCTCTTGGTCCCCAGAAAACCTACTGTAAGAGTTTTCTGGGAATTCCCGACGATTAGGTAAGATCCAGATGAATTTCTGATAAACTACTGAAATATTTCCCGAGAATCTTCTGGAAGAATTCCCGAGAAAATGATAGAGGGATTCTCGATGAACTTCTGGAGGAGTTCCTAGTTCCTAGTTTTTTGGGGATTCTTCTAGAAGTTACACCATAATTCTTTCAGAGTTCCTCGGGAATTTCTCCTCGAGTTCCTCGGAAATTCTTCAAGAGATTCTCGGGTATGTCTCTAGGTGTTTCGGGAATTCCTCCAGGAGTTTCTTGATAATTCTCAAAGGAGATTTTTTTGGGAGATCCCGTGTAACTTCTAGAGAAATCCCAAAAAAAAAAATCCGATGAACTCCAGGAGGAATCTCCGAGGAACTCCTAGAAGAATTCCGAGGAGTACATGAAGCAATTTTCCAATAAATTTTCTAGCAACTCCTATGGGAATTTAAGAGGATTTCATAGAAGAATTCTCAAGGAATTTCTGAAGAACTCCTGAAAAAGTTGTTGGCAAACTCCTGGAGGAATTTGCAAGGAACTTCTGAAGAAAATTCGGAGGAACTCATGTAGAATTTCCCGAGGAGCTTCTAGAAGAATTTTCAAGGAACTCCTGGTGGAATTCCCAAGGAACTCCTAAAAGGATTCTCAAGGAACCCCTAAAGGAATTCTCGAAAACCTGCTGGATTAATTTCCGAGGAACTCCTGAAGAAATTCTCTTGGAACTCCAGAATGAATACCCGAGGAGTTCTTAGATGAATTCTCGAGAAACTCCTAGTAGAGTTTCTGAGTTATTCCGGTGAAATTTCTGAGGAACTTCTGGAAGAATTTCCAAGGAACTCTTGGAGGAAAGGAATTCCCGAGGCGCTCCAGAGGAATTCTCAAAGAACTCCTTGAAGGAATTTCTGAAGGAATTCCCGAGTAACTCCTGGAGGAATAAAAAAAACTCTAGGAGAAATTCTCGAGGAATACATGAAGAAATTTTCTGGGAGCTCCTGAAAGGATTCCCGACGAGCTGCTGGAGACATTTTCGAGGAATTCAGGTAGGATTTCTTGAGGAACTCCCAGAAGAATTTTTGAGGAACTTCTGGAGAAAATACCGAGGAACTCCCGGAGTAATTCGCTTGGAACTCCTGGAGGAATTTCCGAGGAACTCCTAGATGAATTCTCGAGCAACTCTTGGTGGAATTCCTGAGAAACTTCTGGGAGAATTTCTGAGGAACTCTTAAAGGATTTACTGAGGAATTCCCGAGGAACTCCTAAAGGAATTCTCGAGGAACACCAATTCCCGAAGAACTCCAGGATGAATTCCCGAGGAACTTCTGGGAGAATTTCCGAAGCCCTCCAGAAAAAAAAAATCGGCAAACTCCTGGAGGAATTTCCAGGAAACTGAAAGAATTCCTGAGGTACCCCAGGTGGAATATCCGAAGAACACCTCCAAGAATTCCTGAGGTATTCCTGATGAAATCCTGTAGAAATTCCCGTGGAACTTTAAGAGAGATTCTCGAGGGACTACTGGAGAAATCTTAACAGGCTTGAACAAATCTTCGGATAAGTCTGCGGAAAATTCTGGATGAAGCACTGTTTAAAATTCAAACGAAGTTCTGGGGAGAATTTCCGATAATATCCGATACCTTGGTAATATTCTAGAAGCAACCTCTGTTTTTGGAGATTTTTGAAATATTGAAGAATACCCAGTTCAATTCCCAGAGGAATTTTGTTGATGCAAATTTTATATTGTGTAAACAATTGCGGATGAAAAAATAAATCAAAAGATAAGCATACTTCCTAAAATTTCCATGACATGGTGGTCGTCTAATTTGATTCGTATTTTAACTAAAAACTGCTTCAAAAGTTCTGCCAATAGGCTCCTAAAGGCCTATCTCAATTTCTGCATAATTCGATCAAGCATTGATTAAAACGACATGTTTACTCATTTTTTAAGTATTCCTATTAGGTAAAGGCCATAAAATATATTTTCAAAAATTTTAATAATTTTTGCAACACTCCTTGTTTAGCACTCAATTTTGGGTAAATTTTGTTTACCGTGTATGTCAAACAGGAACATTTGTTGTCAAAAGTGAGCCAATGTGGTGTCTTTTGCAACCCGCCGTTTCATTTTCGTTACGTCAAGGTTGACCTCGAATGTCAAACAAGACTTGCTCATCATTATTTTATTTTCGAGTTTATTAACTCAAGAGCAAATTTTCAATCCGACCTAAGTAACAAAATAAACAAAAATGAGATTTTTGCATATAATGATACCTAACGGACTGCTTAACACTGTTATGCAAGGACAAAAGTTAAAAGTAGTCAAAAACCTTAGAAATTTCAAAAATCAAATTGACTCAAGTAACATACTGAGCACTTTTCGTATGTGTCGCTTTGTCGGTACAATGACTTATGTAACGCGCATAACTCTCAAGCGACGTAACAGTGCCGTCAAAAAGACCTAACAACCAAAATGTTGTCAACATAAATCATAATTGTTTACGTCAAAACTAAAACTGACCTTAATTAAATCACCTGTACAATCCCCAGCGGGTTACCTTCTATAAGAGACTCGTTCGATATTTTCCAGGACTCGCTTGATGAATCGCACCAGAAAGTAAGTCAGATATTTCCTTAAAAACATAAATAATTCTCCCACCGCTACTTTGGGATTGTCGCCATCGAGATCGCCATAAATCATCCTGGCATTGTACTAATAAATTTGAAATCTTCTCAGGGAGACCGTTCGATGGCAGATCCGGATGATGGTGTACCGAATATGCAAATATATCTACTCGGTGTACCGATATCTAAACATCGCCAAGCCTCTGTACCCGGAACACTTTGGTAAGCTTGAGTGCCTCGAACCGACCACCAGTCCTCGATTCACAGGGGCGATGTTGCTGACCACAAACTTTTTGGTGAAGTAAGTAACTTGTTCAAATTATCGTTAGTTTAACTAATAAACTCCATTCCTCATTTCATCCAGTTCGAGGTGGGTCTGGCACTAAAAGCCTTGTGTCGCCAGAGATGGCCCGTTGCTTGTCCGACGAAGTGAAATCCCATAGAAATCTTTCTGGTAGCGAACCGATCACAGCTGTGCAGGAAGAAACACGGTATCAATCGCTGGCGTTATTATTAAGGGAATGTGAGAGAAGAACCGGGAGGTGCAGGTGAAAATCCTCCTTATTAAAAAAAAACTCAAACCCAACGACCAGGACGCTAATGCCATCAGAGACGTGCAAAAACATCGAGAACTATATTCAGTATGGGTGCTCACGAACAGTATCAGAACCATACAGTGACCACGAACTCTGTATTATCTTGGAATATCTCAATTTCTGGACATATGGATACGATGTCGGGGATCTCGTTCATCCTGATCGATTTCCAGCACACATTGGTGAAGTTCATGAAGTTATTGTTTGTTCTGAAAACACTGAAAAAATAAACCGATTCCATTGCCTTCCAGAAGCTCAACTGCGTCAGTCAAACTTGAGATAAAATGTCTGTTTTTTTTTAAATAATTATCAATAAAGGAAATATTTACCACAGTATGCATCTATGAAAGGGGGTTCGCTGGACACTTAGCTATCCGAAATATACCTAGGATACCACCAGGGTAATTATATATAATTCATCTCATCAGCTTTTAAATTAATCATTTAATGTATCAATGAGGAAGTGATAAAGTTTGAATTTTTATTTTTTGTTATGATATCTGATTTTATATTGTTCAATGCTATGAGTTTGTCAGTGACTAATTTTTGCAGATATATTTTTATTAATCAGCAACGCTATGATTACGGCCAAGATACCTTTGAGTCGCAAATGGAGTACCATGTTCTTTTGTGGGCTTCGTGACTGTGAGGTTAGCGGCGTCAGTAGTCTAGCCGTTTCGAAAGCCTAAGAGTGTGGATTCGATTCCCGCTTTAGTCGGGGAAACCTTTCGTCCAACGAAAAATTCTCCCCTGGACCAATGAATGTTTTCTGTGTTGTCAGTTGTCTCATGTTAGTGATCGTTCAATATGTGCAACCTCTGGTTGAAGACGGTGCAGTTTTTGTTTTCCATAAGAAAGAATCAAGTCTGGCGTTCGCTATTCAAATCGATGCCAGAAGTTTCTAAGATAACTAAACAAAAACTGTATCAAAATCGGTACTTTTTTGCCTCTTAATGGCAATGGAGTAATGCGTCATGCACTACACTAAGGATATGGGTAATGTAAGAATAGATCTAAAAATTGGTCGCAGTGATATACTCAAACAGGAATAAAGAATGGGCTGTAGAAAAAAACTGCGATAAAAAAATCGCCCCGCACCAAATATACTATGCTCAAAACGCTTATAAGACCAGTACTGCCGTGAATCGCATATCTGTCCCATTTGCATAGGAAATCCAGCAAAGATGGGACTGATATGCGATTCACGGCAGAGTATTTCTCTATGGATACAAGATATAGACCATGATCGAGGATCGGCAAGCACCCGGAATATTCGAGCCACGCGTGTTAAGGATGATCTTCGGTGGTGTGCAGCGGAAAATAAACCACGAGCTCGCTGCACTCTACGGCGAACCCAGCATCCAGAAGGTTATCAAGGTCGGAAGGATACGGTGGGCAGGGCATGTAGCAAGAATGCCGGTAAACAACCCTGCTAAGTTGGTGTTCGAAATTGATCCGGCTGGCACAAGAAGGCGTGAAGTGCAGAGATCACAATGGGTGGACCGATTGGAGCTTGGTTTGGCGAACATTGGGTGTGACCGAGGATGGCGTACTTGATTAAGAGCTATCCTAATTATAATGTTGTGCAAATAAATGTATGTATGTATCTCTAAAATATCTCTTACAATTCATTAGGTATTTTTGACACTACTACTAACTAGTGCAACAATAACCCGTAACGTGGGTAGATCACCTTAGAATGGTGCGTTGCGGTGTAAGATCTACCAAATCAAATTTTGATCTTGATATTTACCGTATTTATAAATATTCCAAGATCAAAGTTTGATGCTTTTTTGTGTTTTGTAGTTAATTTTGTTTAAATGTACTGCTAATCAACATTTTATTTCAGCAGGTTTGAGGAAAATTTATCGCATGATATAAATAATATTGTAAAAATATGTAACTGTGGCGAGCGTATCACTAATATGTAGCTTATTTGACGTACGTTGTTAATATTATTTTATATTTCAGATTATCAACCGAAGAATCTAGTAATTCAACCAAATGCCATCAAGACGACGAGGAAGCCATGATGAATCGGGCAGACAACTGATTCGAAGAAGACTTACCGTGGTGTGCCTGAACGTTGACCAAGCGTATTCTTTGGAGTTTACCCTTCCACTAACAACACCCAAAGTCCCGTGACACCTAGGCCTGAGAGATCGTAGAGTTGTCTACATTTTTCATAGGTGTCCAAAACTAACCATCCTTCCCCATCCCTCAGCAGTCGCAAGGACGTGGCCAGGACAGTGCTCGACCATTGGAGGATTGCGTCAGTCTTGTCTAAGAGTCAGAGATTAGTCCCAAATCTTTGTGCTTTGGTTCGGACGGGAAGGAGGCAACCCTCATAACAGCGGTCTAGGACTGTACCACCTACGAATTTGTGCGACTCGCTTAATGCTAATGCTAATGCTAATGCTAATGCTACTACTAACTAGTGCAACAATCTCACAATCCACTTCGATTGCATTGCACACTGGTTTCTTAATTGGGAAATCGGCGGTGGCCAGCCGAAAGATTCAGAATAGTCGCCGGATATTTACGAGCTGGTTTCCATGGCGAAAGCAGTGGTCCTCTGCTCGTTTTCCTTCTCCTTCCTAAGTCGACACTCTGGACTTGCGGGATCCTTCTGCGATCCTCGTCCATCTTTAGCTTCATGATCCTGCGAATGTACGACGGGGCTTGGAAGTACCACTTACTGCTCCCTGCTGTGAGGCGATTACACATATTGTTCAGCTTTTTCCAGCTACATCTCCTACATCGTTTTGAAAGGGAGTCGAGCTTTCCGGTCATCCGGTTTCTGGTGAATTTGAGCGATCCTAATAAAACACAAACTATATTTAAAAAAAAACATTTTTTTTTTCCTTTAGTTGCAAACTCACCTTGACTAGAGCTGATTTTATGGCCGGTAAATCATTGCTGGAATGGAAAAAACAAGTAAATAATAAATGAAATTATTCTACAACACCTAAAAAATACCTTTTTTGTCGGATGAATGATTTGACCTAAGTGCCAAATCAACATTCCGATCGACGTATTTACCTGGCTTAACCAACATGACAGCTGGCTACATGACGTAACTAGACCGACGAAAGCAACATAAATTTGCGTAACGCGACGTAACGCACGTGACGTAAGAAACCGACAAGTTTCAGAATGACTTAACAAAATGTCCTAATTGTGTTTTCGGACACCAAATGTCGTAAACATATTTTTCTGTAAAAAAATAATGTTCTGCTATATTTTATCTAGATTTTAATAAAGGAAACAATAATTGATGATGATTGGAATCATTTATGTGTATTGAACATATTGGTTTCGGTGAGATCGTTAAATAGGAATCAAAAATAAAACCCACAACTTTGAATTCGATTTTCTCGATAATATCAAAATGTCACTTAGGTCAGATTGAAAATTTGCTCTTGAACTATTCTGTTATTGTTCAAGTTCGGAAAAAATACCATTGAGATCAGAAAACCAAGCTCTTTCGTGTTATGCACCAAAAGCGCGAAAATATTTTTCATTTTAGGACCCTATTACCGAAAAGTTAGGAAAAGTTTTAAACGTTTAAAATTTTATCTACAAAAAATGGAACGCATTTCATCTGAAATTGTTTCAAGCATTATTGGTTCAGATTAACAACATAAATAGTTTTTTTCTGCTTTCAAAAGTCTTCACAAAATTTGAAATGTCTTCTATATGTCTTCACAAAAATAAATGTCTTCACAGAACTTCAAATGTCTTCAAATTGAAGACATGTCTTCACATCTGGCATCCCTGCTTAGCAGCTTCCCCGCGAGCGCAAGCTTGGTGTAAATCATTCATTTCCTCCGCCACCGATGAGGCCCACGTCCATTGGAAGAAGTGCACAACAATTTTACTAATACATTGCCAAAGCAGCACAGAACAGTCGAACACAAGTAAACACAGTTCTTGCATGCATATACAGCGCTCCCGTGTACTTCTGGAAGTGAACTGAGGCGAGAGATTTTTGGCGATGCTGTCACATGGATGTTACGCATGCTTCGGCGTGGAGAACTCTGGCAGCGGCAGGGTGGTGGCATAGTGAGATTAAGTTGGAAAATTTACTTGATTCCTATTGGATACGCACTAGTATTTCATAGTGGTTTGTTCACTTACATCAAAAGGATCGAATGAGTAGTTATATCGTTTGTAGCAAAATGTTGACATTATACTGATTTATTTTAGTTTTTATCAACTGTGTAGTGAACGCAGTGGACCTATGGACGAGACGCCACTGGTTATATGTCAGTCCTATATTACTGCACTATTGGAATATCATATGAATCTAAACTTGGGTTGGAAATGGGAAGTGAGAGTTATATGCGACGCATGTGGTATGACTCTCAGATCGTCATTATACTGTTATATGCCTTGCATTTTGCTTCTATCATGTGGGCTGGATGCGCCAATGTATATGCAACTCCAATAATATCCTTCACATTTTGAAAAAAAAGTCTCCTTAGGCTGGAGTGGGAATCGAACTCACAACGCCTAAATGACCGACGCCGCTAGCCGCACGACCACGAAGCTCAGTTAGAGGAAATGTGAAATTCTGCAAAACGCATTCCACTTTATCTGCCAATGTTGCTTTTCAACGCGGCCAAAGTTATATGCACAGCTAATGTATCAGTTGTGTTATGTGCATATAACTCTGATATGCGCAAGTGTCATTGAGTTTTATTAGAAGGCTTTTCAATCGGAACTGTTTATGATATGATACGTATAACGATTCATTTGATGCGAACGTGTCAGACAACAGGTACAAAGTATGTGCAGTGTCTGATAAAATAGGCTCTTAGAATTATTTCAGTGTAGTAGTTTGGTACTCATCAACTAGGCTGATGACAGGAGTTCAATTCATGTCCACTCCAACTGTCAAGAAGCAAGCACGGAACCCACCACAAATGGCAGACGAGGATCGCATCATTTCAATGAAGATGAAGATGAAGATGAAGATGAAGAATAATTCGAAGATTCTTTAAACGAAAGCCCTACCCCGAATAAAAAAACAGTAGTAAAACCGAACGTTGTATTGTAACAGTATGTACTCTTTAAAACCATATTTTTACAATAGACAGCACTGTAAAAATAAAAATACAAAAACAATGAAATGTAATGTAGACACCATACAGTAAATTGTAAATAAGATTTTTACAATATACTATACGGGTTGTTATGAGCCGATGCACACGGGCGGCGCGTCCACGCATCCCACACAATCAAATGGGAGGATGCACACGAGAACGCAACGCTACCGCACCGCAACCGCGCCGCACCACGCAGAAAAATCTATGTTAAAATCAAAAATATTTTAGGTAAATTCAAATAAATTGTCAATTTGTTCTGGCCACAAAAATAAAAATGTTTGGAACAAATCGAACGTCACATTTGAAGCAAATGCAATCCATGTTTGAATTTCGTGAAGACTTTCGGTGAACGTTGCTTTTTTGCAGGAGGAAATTTTGTTTGATGTTGCAGCTGGAACTTGTGAGTTTTGTTTATGTTCTCGATGGCGGAACGGGGGGCTCCTCAATGTGTATTGTCGCAATAAATGCGTAATTGAGTTAATTTAAAAAAAATATAATTTTAGTTTTAAACATTTTATCAATTTACCGAAAAAACATGAATATTTTTGTTTCAAACGAACGAATTTTGTCTCCGTGACCGTGTGCGGCACGCAATGTCAACGCATGCCCCACAAGAACGCTGCGGCGACGCTGCGTGAATTCACGCGGCGTCAATAATTAACGCTCGTGTGCATCGGCTCTAAGTATCGTAACAATATAAAAAAATATTTTTCTCCATATATATTTTTTTGCAAAACCATACATTATATTGTAAATGAATTGTTATAAATTCTGATACGTGGGTTTTAATAAACCGTACATTGTATGGTACACGTATGGTTTCAAACAATAAAATGTACTGTAAATATATTGTTTTTAATTGTAATTTCACTACTGGTTATACGTTTAATTAAATAGTTTTGGAATGGTTCTCTTTCGTTATGTTGTATTGTTTTACATTACATAAACCATATAATGTTATATTATCTTGTCATTTTCCTCCTGTTAATGGCATCTTAGGCAGCATTATGAGAATGTGCTTTGGGAATTCTCCAGAGCGTTTTGGATAACCCTTCATATATTGGATTGCCCACGTCTAAGTCTGAGTCGAGGTCTGAGTAGTCTTTGATTCCATTAACAGTTGAAGCTTAGGCTCCCATGCCCCACAGCCAGATAACCGGGTTTCGCAAACTAAGCATTATTTGTGGTAACACTTTGAGCGGCATGATGGAACTATGCCGAGCGCGCTAAGTATTATTAGACCACTAATGTAGTTGCATGAAGTGGGGGACGAGGTACATAAGTATCATTACAGCGTGCTTAACCGTTATTGCAATATTGAGGCTCCAGTTTGACTGAACTTTCAAATATGTACTGAGAAAACTGTCAAGTTCGATTCGACTATAAGTTAGGCTAAAAAGCGAAGACGAACTTATGTCGTTTCAGTGTCCTGTCCAGTCCATATGTTGAAGATGGCTCTACGTCAAAGATAAATTTCGTCAATCGCATTTGATTTGGTTGTGGTCGAAGGCAAGTTCACATGAGAGAAGGGGAGAAAATTCCCCTAAATGCAAATACAGAAAGAATAGTGTTGAACTCATCCACTGATTTACGGTAACGGTCCGGGTTGACCTACATTCTTATTCCTCTCATCGCACTCTACTTACCTAGCCCGCCATATCTCTTAAATCTGCAGTCCTTAGGGCACATGGTTAACCACTTATTTAAACATTTTAAATATTGACTTTAAATTGATGTTTCAACTTATTCACTTTTTTCTCTTTCTTTCCTTTGTATCAAAAAAGTCACGAACATCAACATAACAAAGCAAGGAAAAAATTTAAAACTGAATAAATACCGTCTACCCCCGTTGGTTTGAACGACACCCCATGCAAACCAACGGGGTTCATTTTTTAATTTGAACTTCTAGTGACTCTGTGGGCATCGAAAAACAAACTGATGGTAACCCATTTTGCTGTTTTGTTTTGATTTTGCGTTCCGTTTCACCCCGTTCCATGAGCAGAATGGCGTTTGAACCATTTTTAATTTGAACGATGTGCAGATTAGAGGGGATCAAATTAAAAAAAGTTCAGATTAGGTGAGGTCAAACCAACGAAGGTAGACGGTAAATGAAAATGCACGGAAAAATAATATTTCGGAAAAGTGAATGGTTCAAACGTAAGAAAAACAGTATGATATATTGTTACATAAAGATCGGATGTAAATGTATAGTAGCTGCAACTGGGTTCATGGTAGCATGAAACATGGAAGAAAGCGGGAACAACCCAACAAAAACATCGATTCCATCAACTCAAAATTGGGCCTTGACGCACGCAACCCGGAAGTTGAGTGGAAAGAACTCACTTTTGGGTAGTTTCGTCTCTCCGTGTAGGCTGTTTGTTCCTGAGAGAGAGAGGAGACAGCTCACTGACAACCATAATGTTTACATTTATTCTTCTTATTTTTTTTTTTTTATTACAGTTTGTGACAGGTTCTTCTTGACATTAACCTTCTTCTGGCATTAAAAAAAGTTACGGAATGCATTGGGGTCATTATGATCCAGAAATTCAAACACTAAGTCTTGAATGATGATTTTTTCACCAATTCAAATAACCAACGTCTTATTTGAAAGACAATTTCGTCAAGAATGTGTTGATATGTTGAAACAGTGGTTCCGGGAATCTGCTGCACAGGGCATCATGTCGGACATGTGGGATAGCACTATTGAGTTGTCCAAAAAAAGTCTCACGAAACCTACTGCAAGCCTATCCATATACGTGAGAACAAAAGATGTTTACAAAGTTCTTACAGATAGATTAACACGGGAAATCTGAACACAAACCACTACCACACAGGAATTTGGATTGGTCAATATACATTTTGCCAGTAGGCTCAGTGTATCAGTTATGGCTATAGTACCTAGTTGTGGAATATCTCGCGTTCTGTACCACTACAGTGGCGCTTACGTCAACTATGCGAATATGGGCAGTGTAGACTCCTATCCCCGATGCCGTGAGCTAGCGAGTTACATATCTCGCGTTCTAACCCACTTAGGGTGCTATTACACTCTTTGCCCAGACGCCAAATATTTGACCACTTTTGACAGATAAATTTTGGCAGGTTGTTTGGCTCTGTTTGTCCCTATTCGTTTTTCGAGAGTGACAAATATTTTTGTTTGCCAGGTACACCTTGGTCAAAATTTAACTGTCAAAAGTGGTCAAATATTTGGCATTGGTCAAAGAGTGTCATACTAGCTTTAGAAAGATACTGTCTTCGGCAAAGTTACTCAGAATACTAAGAACTTTCAGATAGAAAAAAATTTAGTTCGAGAATCACTCACTGCGTAGCGTTATAGCACAGACAAACAAACGTAACACTCTTCCAAACGGCTTGACACATGCATTTAACGATCAATTCAAATTTCATTTGATTTCCGCGATCGTTTCACCAGAGGCGCTAGTGTTCAATAGCTTTGACGTTTGCCAGTGTACACGTTGCTGAATGATGCAAACGAATATCACAAGCAATTTGTGTAGTATTGTGCGTGTCAGCAAAACGTCAAAATTTCGATTAAATCGAAATCCATCATGGCCGACAGTGTCATGCGCGGTTCTACCAACAGGTGGCAGTGTGCTCATGAAAATGATACTGGGCAAAAGTTTTTGATGAATTTCCTCTAAGAGTTACGTCTGTTTGTCTGTGGTTATAGTGTTCTTATGAGCTTCCAGTTTAGTTTAAACGTCGTATATCTCGTGTTCTGGTTCACTTAGAAGGTATTGTCTTCGGCAAAGTTGCTCAGAAGACTAAGGGTGCTATTACACTCTTTGCCCAGACGCCAAATATTTGACCACTTTTGACAGATAAATTTTGGCAGGTTGTTTGGCTCTGTTTGTCCCTATTCGTTTTTCAAGAGTGACAAATATTTTTGTTTGCCAGGTACACCCATCTTGGTCAAAATTTAACTATCAAAAGTGGTCAAATATTTGGCATTGGTCAAAGAGTGTCATACTAGCTTAAAAGCTTTCGCATAGAAAACAATTGAGTTCGAGAATCACTCACTGCGTGGCGCTATTGGTCTTTATTCATTCACTACTTGGCCCTAGTGCTGTAATACAGGGGGTGGCCAAAATGTTTGGGATAGGCAACTTTTTTTTCTCCCACAAAAAAAATCAACATGCTGTAACTTTTCATAGAGTGCATCAAAAAATCTAAAATTTTGACTGTTTATCAACCTGTTATATGTGCATCATTGGTAAAAATTTGGGCTCGATTGAATAGTTTTTCACGAAGTTAGAACCGTTCGGGTAAAACACTTTTTTTAAACAACTCATTTTTGAGCTGTCATATCTCGGAAACCAGTGAACCAAATTGAATGAATATTTTAACGTTTATCAACAATATATTGATACTTAATACAACGTTATAAAATGTAATATTTTTTCACGGCGAATTAAGTTATACCGGGTTGAAATTTTTACCCATATAGAGAAAAATTAGTCAAATTTACAATACCACACAAAAATTACTAAATGTGTTCTTCCTTCAAGCTAAATTGACTCTAATACATCTGGTTAAAGATAACTTGAGAACAGAAGTGGAAAATCTTTGGCTATCAACACTAAAATTTATTGACATTGACGTAAAAAATTACATTTTTTCGAGAAAAATCCAAAAAGTGTCTATCCATGATAACGTTTTTCAACGTTCAAAAAGTATATATGTTTTAATAGTTTGTGAAGCATTTGCATCAGTGTACGTTCAAAATTTCATTCAATTCGGTTCATTGGTTTCCGAGATATGACAGCTCGAAAATGAGTTGTCTAAAAATTAGTGTCTTACCCGAACTTAGAACCGTTTGCGAAAGATTAATCAATCGAACCCTAATTTGTACCAATGATGCACATATAATAGGTTGACAAACAGCCAAAATTTGAGATTTTTTGATGCACTTTAGGAAAAGTTATAGCATGTTGAACTTTTTGTGAGAGAAAAAAAAGTTGCCTATCCCAAACATTTTGGCCATCCCCTGTACATTAACCCTTTGGAGCCGGAGGGGTCATATATGACCCCAACATAGAAACGGCGGTATAAATTCACCCATTCGATAAAGCTGTTGTCGGCAAAGTTGTTGCAAATTGAGTCTTAGTCTTGTATTAGGGAAAAATTGGAATATTTGTATTTGGGACTTCATTGATAACCTTGAACATCCTGAGCACCATGAAATTTGGAAAAATGAAATACTTGACATACCAGTTGTACTAAAAGCTGAACTTGGATGTGGGTTACGTTTATATGTACTGATTTAGCCTTTGTCAAGGATATCAAAAGGTGTTTTATACTCTGGGACGTTCTAGGTGTTCCAAAAGTGAAGTCCTTCAAATCTACAAGAATAATTTTATGTATTTTCGCCACAAACAATAGGATTGCATAACCTACTATGATCCGTAAAGCTCTTGACATCTACAATATTATTTATAGACACTATGAAGATATTCCAGGTCAGCCAAACTACCTTGGAGTTCAGAACTTCAGGTCTACACTCGTAACAGTAGTCATATCTGTTATACTTAGTAACGTTGCATAATCAACCGCAGTTACTGGACATTCAGTGTCATCCAAACTGTTCTATAATGAAGTCCTTCAAATCTGCAAAAATAACTTTGTGTTTTCGCCATAAATAATAGCATTGCATAATATGCTGGGATTTGTGAAGCTCTTGAAATCTCAAATGTCATTTAGAGACACTACAGGGATATTCTAGGTCAGCCAAACTACCTTGGAGTTCAGGACCTCAGGTCTACACTCGTAATGACAGCCATATCTGCTATACTGAGTAACGTTACATGTGTATCCGTGGTTCTTGGAGCAATCTGAAGTCTACTTTTTTATTATAAACTTTCGGGAAGTTCAGGTTCATCCAAGCTGTTCTATAAAGACGTCCTTCAAATCTACAAGAAAAACTTTGTGTTTTCACCATAAATAATAGCATTGAAGCTCTTGAAATGTGAAATGTCATTTAGAGACACTACGGGAATGTTCCAGGTCAGCCAAACTATCTTTGAGTTCAGAACTTCAGGTCTACACTCGTAACATCAGCTATATATGTCATACTGAGTAACGTTTCATAATCAATCAATTACTAATATATTATCACTTCAGATAGATACTGAAGGATCGCTATACCCAGTTTTACCGTGCCATAAGCGTTTCTTGAAATGATCCATAAAACCTTTCTATTTTCTTCCAAATATGCAGGGTGTGTAATATATAATTAAACAAATGTTTGTTGTACCATGATGTATTCACGGAATACTCAACTCTTTATTCCATCGAAACCGCTCTCTGAAGTCGTGTAGCCATCTCTTTTATCACATATGTCCTTTGGAGGAGAGTCAACACGTGTTCGTTTGATGCGATCGTGATTTTTAATATGCCGGATCAAGTTGTAGCTTTAAATGGAAAAAAATCAGTTATGAAAATGAAAAATAAACGGTCATTTTTTTATACCTTTTACTGCAACTGAATACACAAACATCGCATTGATATATTTTTGGGCCGTGCACTTGTCTCTTATGTTCCGCCAAGTGATTTTTTATCTTGAATGTCTTATGACAAATATCGCATTCAAATGGTTTATCCTCTCCACTCAAGTGATCAGCACCAATGTGCTTATACACAGCGTGCCTGCAAGGAAAAGGAATCCGTTTTTATGTAACATTCAGTATAAATTTATATACCTCATTGCTTACTTGGATACAAATAACTTTCCACACGTGGGGCAAGGAAATTTCCTTAGTTTATCAATTGTACAGCTATGGATATGCAGTTGTTCTTTTCTTGAAAACGATGTTTGGCATTTGTCACACTGGAACTCAATGTTTGAGACAGATTCCTTGGGAGCTTCAATGCCCTGCATTTTCTTGACATGTTTTTTCGTTTGAAAATGCAACTCCAAATGATGTCTGAAATAGTTATGAATAGAATTATAATGTGGGTTACAAATTCGGATGACATTTCATGTATAGATAGGTACTAACGGTTGAGGAAATGTTTTTCCACAGGGAATGCATTTAAATCTTTTTGGACCGTGTACCATTTTCATATGGTTGTTTAAATTCTTTCTAGATCGAAATATTTTGTAGCATATTTCACACTCAAGTGACTGGTGATTTTTGGTACCGTCTTCTTTCTTAACTTCTGTAGCTTGAGTTGCGTTTGTATGCTCCTTGGCGTCTGGTAATGCTGCTGTTAGATCTATATCGCCATCAGTTTCAATTTTAATCTCTTCGATGTCCACCACTTCAACAGCCACCACATTTTGAATCGATTCTAGCAGTAGTCGATCCTCTGATTCCTTTTCAGCCCGAATTTTGGATTTCAGTGCGCTTTGTACTTCATGGCAGCGCTCGCGGAACTGATGAAATTCCATCAACTGTATTCGGCAGATGGAACAAACAGATTGACTCATACGATCTCCTGAGAATATCTGAAAACACAACAATATCAAGGTAATGATAACGTTCACAAGCTGATAATTCAAGTTTGGGTTTCAACCTTTATCGAAAGATAATCCGTTATCCATTGCTGCAAGCCCTCTTCGTTGTAAACGCTCTCGACCGATTCTTCGCTCAAGCAAAGTCTACATGTTTGAAACAAACTTTTGATATCCTCTGTATGATAGCTAGAGGTCTCTTGGTTATCACATTCTGGTTCGTTTTCAAGGATCACTGACATCGTTATTCAGCTTAATAACGTATAATAAAACTATATAACAAGAATATTTTTGTACTGGATTGAAGCGCAACACGCGAACACTAACCAGATTCACTCACAAAGGACCAATATTTATGTTTACCTACATTCAGATCAGGCAGGGATGCCAGATGTGAAGACATGTCTTCAATTTGAAGACATTCGAACTTCTGTGAAGACATTTATTTTTGTGAAGACAAATTGAAGACATTTCAAATTATGTGAAGACTTTTGAAGACATTTGAAAGCTGAAAAATAATATTTATATTGTTGATCCAGCTCACTTGCTCGTATCGTGTGTTGCGGTTGTTATTTATTCTGCTGTCCACCGTCTGCCCTTTTAAGTAAAGTATCCTGAACGCAATAATAGTGTAGTGCTATCGACTTGGATAGTTGAACGGATTAGTACCAGGTGTTGCAAAGAACGTTGCAAATCTTAACGTAGATTCCATATAATCAACAATTTCGCGATATTTGCTATCGACACAAACCTACACACTCAAAACAGATTTGCGGGCTCGGCAAAAACGCGCACAGCCGTCTCCTCAGTAAAACTATCAGCTGATATCCCAGCAAAAAGTGACATTTGTTAGCTGACTCTCAGCAAAACGATTGCCGAAGCTCAGCAATGAACTGTCAAAATTGCTGAGATCTCAGCAAAATTGTTGTTTGCTGATTACTCGGCTGTGCAAATCTCGGCAAAAGAATGGAAAAATGCTGATATCCCGGCAATCTGAATTAAGTGTGTACTGTAAAGGCAAAACAAACCGTTCGACGGGCTGAAACAACGCTTCTATTGTCTCTTCTTGCTGCCTATTCACTCTTCGTGTGTGAGTCATCTGAAGCCGAAGAGAAGATTATTAGGGTTCGCAATACCTTAATTACCGCAACATGAGTTTGGGGCGTTGTCACGAATGCAATTTCCAAATCAGCAGCAGGGATCCAGTCGTCACGTGCAGTGGTTTTTGTAAAAATGATCATCAATTTCATGCTGTCTGCGTTGGACTATCGGTTGATGAAGGGCTCGCATGTAACCACCCAAATATACTATGGATTTGTAATCCATGCCGAGGAAAGCTGGTAAAGCGATCCCGTACGATTCCAGCCGCTTTTGATCAGCCTGATAATGAAGCAATTATATCCATTAATGAAAAGATCTTTAAAATGCAACAATCGATTGATGACTTGGCGCAAAATTTTAATGGTGAGGCATCAAAAGCAATAGAACAGCCTGAGCACTTAGGTAATCTACAAGCAATTGGACACTCATCGCCGCTGACGTCGACCAAGCTAGATGCAAGCGAAAATTCTCAACAGAATGCAGACTGTTCATTGTTTGTGTCCAACATTGCCAATGATGTTACTAACGACGAAGTGTTACAAATGGTGAATGAAACTATAGGATTGGATGACGTTATTTCCGTAAAATGTCTCGTACCACCTTGGAAAGACAAATCATCGTTGGACTACATTTCCTTCAAAGTCGTCGTCAAACTCAATCAACGCGATCCGGATTTGAAAGTATTCAATTGGCCGAAAGGAATACGCTGTCGGGAATTCATAGACCGTTCAAATGAAACATGGCGCCCAGCTCGAGGAATAGTTTAATTTATTTGTAATGTAAACGTTTCAGTGTCGATTGCAATGATGTTTTGTTATATGTATTCTTCTGTTATTTGTATTTTTTTAACATCATTGGGGCTGCAAAAGCCTGTTGATGTATTACCAACAATAAACCTATAAACCCAATAACTCAAATCTTTTT